>NW_006239293.1:432278-445924 GCF_000226075.1 Solanum tuberosum | reverse complement strand
TATATATATATATATATATATATTGGTATCATTAAGGTTTCTTGTTTAAAAATTACTCGTTAGTCGATGATACAATAAATATATATATATATATTGATTTAGTATTAGTTACGCAAAATTATCAGTTTTAATGATACAAATATAGTATGTGATACTAATTTAGTATCAGTTAAGCGAAAATTATCAACGTTAATGAAGGGGGTATGGGTTGTAATTATTTATGAGAGAATGGGTATTTCTTGAATTACTTCGGGTTTGGGTATGAACATGTACTTATTTTGGGTTTTATGACCCATTTATGTAGTTTTTCCTTAAAAATACCCATATTTTGATAATTATATTATTATCGCTAAATAACTGCCATTACTGCAAGTAATGGTTCTCTTTCCCGTCTCTCTTTGTGTGTTTGTGTGTGTTGACAGTGGAGAAATAGATGTGCTAAAGCTACACTATCTTGCAGTGTTTCAGTGTGTTACCAACTGTAATTCAAGTAAAATGTGTGTCATTTCCGGCTAATTACTAGACAATTTCCATTCATTTCAAGTGTGAAAGAGTTTCCACCATTCTCCAAGTCATAGTTATAAATGTTGTGGAAGTCAAAGTTGAACAAATTATAATGGGAAAATGTATAAGTACCCCCAGCCTATGCCCGAAATCCCAGAGACACACCTAACCTTTACTATGGTCCTATTACCCCCTTGAACTTATTTTATATATAATTTCCTACCCCTTTTTGGCCTACGTGGCACTATCCTTGAGAAAATAGTCCACACGCGCTGGGCCCACAAGATAGTGCCACCTAGGCCAAAAAGGAGTAGAAAATTATATATAAAATAAGTTCGGGGTAATAGGACCTTAGTAAAGGTTAGGTGTGTCTCTGGGATTTTGGACATAGGCTGGGGGGTACTTATGCATTTTCCCAATTATAATTATAGACTTACCTTATCGCACAAATATTGAATTAATTTGGTACTGTAATGGTATAGCTTTTTTTGAGAAAATCAAAAGTCAAAATTACTGATCAAAGTTTTTAAAATTGTACTTTATCATTACCATGAACACTCCTAGTTGTTGGTATCTCTATTCTTTTGTAAAGAACCTGTATCTGAAAATTGTTGGGGATTTCAATCTACAACACGAAAGTTTAGGGGCTAATTATCTACCTTTTCGTGAGATTTTGGTATTACAACTTCTGTCATTTTTCAATCACAAGATACATGGCAGAGTCATACGTATAACGATTCTAGAGAATCTGTCGTATCACTAATTATTATATTTTTTTGAAAATTTCAAAATCATTTTTTTGAGCATCAACAATCTTTTTATTGCCTCTTCCCTGAATTTCTTCTCCCGTTTTTATTAATTTGAATTTCAATTTTTTGGGATCAACAATGATAAGTACAAACTTTTATCATATATACATAGAAAAAATAAGAGTAATAGTAATAGTAATACTAATAGTAATAGTAGTAACAGTAATAATAATAGTAACAGTAGTAATAATAATAGTAATAGTAATAATAATTAAAAAATAGAAAAATAACAAACAAGGGAAAAAACAGGGCAATGAAATGAGGAAAGGACAAGCCAAAAAGTAGCAAAAAACATAAAATATCTCAGTCATTTTAAATATTTCTCTCAATTCAAATGTATAGTTTAAAAGAAAAATATAAATTGTATTTTAAAATTATCTCTCTCTCAGGGTATTATTGTCATTACCATAAATAAAAGTAATTTTTTTTAGGAATTCCATAGTGTAAGGAGCAAATTACATTCTATCCCTACTAATTTTCAATTTATAAAAATCCCTAAAATTGTTGTCATCTGGATACATCACATTTGATACATTATACAACTAGTTTGTTGAGATTAAAAAGGAAATTAAATATAAAATTAAATGTCAGTTTCCCAAATCATGCAAATCAAATTGAAGTCAATCTCTTCCAAATAACAGCTTCAAACAATTCAAATTTCAAATTTTCTTCTCTCAAATCTCTCCCAAATCGTAATAGATTAAAAAAAAGTCGACAATTTTATGTAGTTATGTATCATACACCAAAAACACTATGAGTATGATATACAGTGATTTATTTATAAAACAATGTTGCAGATACTTAACAATATGTGATACATCACAACATCATATACATAACTATGAATATGATATAAACTAATTTGTTATAAAATATTAGTGTTTATGTATCAACATAGTAAAATATAACGAATTTTGTAATAGTTGTGTACCCAATACATAACTCTGAACATGATACATGTTAATTTATGTTTCAATAAATTAAGGTCATGTATCAAAACTAATATTTGAAAACTATATATTGTAAATGATAAAATTGTAATGTATCATAAAGGTGAATTATACATTAATTGAAGAATCAAAATCAACTAGATACATTAAAAGATCTAGTGAAAGAAACAAAAACATCAAAAAAAAAACACAATAATCAACGATATGATCTGCTAAAAGCAAAAAGAAGTGATGAAAAATCAATCCACACTTTCTCCTTTGCTCTGTATCGATACTCTTGTAGCATTTTTTCACTTTCAACAATGGTGTCACTCATGGATCTCGACCCAAAGCCCTTAGTGGAGCCACCAACAACTCTTAATAAAATTGTAATGTATCATTATGTTGAAACAAATGCATTATACATTAATTTAAGAAACAAAAACAACTAGATACATTAAAAAAAAAGAGAAAAGGCATAAATTCACCCTTGAACTTGTTTTGAAAAGTCAGTTACACGTTTAGACTATTATAGCGACCTATTACACACCATTCTTATTCAAAAATGAATTTTTTTACCCCCTATAACTGACGTGGCAAAAAAAAAAACACGTTAAATAAAAAATAAAGTAAAAAAAATAATCAAATCTTCTTTCTACCCACCCCCACACTCCCCGACTCATCTTCTTCTTCATCACAACATCCCCGCCATCTTCTTCTTTATTTTTTTCCCATTATTTCCCATATCTGAGTTTCATCCACCCCTTCCCCACCTCACCCATCTCCACCTGAATCCTCTTTCCCCCCACCCCCCATCTCCAATTACATTCTATTTTAATAATTATTTGATTTCACCATTTTCATTATATCTAATTTTACTCTTTGATTTTGTTGGTGGTTGATAAAATTGAAGATTGATTTTAAAAAATAAAGTATAATGACGGATCTATAGGTAAATATTGAATTTTGTGGTGGATCTCTATAATTTTTGTGGGAACGAATTGAAAGTGATAGTGTGATTTTGATGATGGGTTTATTAGTAGATAGTGAAATTTGTAGTTGGTGTGGTGAGACAGGAGCTTGCAAAGCTTAAAAAGAAGGATGCAACTTAAGAATTTTCAAGTAGGGACAATTTTGAAAGTTGAATTTCACCTCTGCGAATAAATCTATTTACCTGAAGAGAAAACTCCGTTTGTTTTGTTTTTATTTCTTTTCCATTTTTGCTTTGTTTTAGATTTGCTGGGAAGTTATTTTTTGGCTCTATGATGGCGGATGTTTTGTTTTAAAGAATTCTTGTTGAGCCATTTCATATTATTTTGTTGCACTAGAAAAAAAAAAGATTTTAAAGGTGAAATATACAGATTTGGTATTAATATGATGGCAATGTTAGTGGTTCCACGGTGGTGTTCATGGAAGAAAAACAATTGAATGACATGAATAATTTTATTTGAATTTTGGCATGGCATCTAATGTGGCAATGAGATGGCATTAATGTGGTGCAAGTGAGATACACTTTCCATTGTGAGCAGAGGCGTTTCTAGAGGGGGTGCCGTGGGTTCACGTGAACCCATGCTCCTCTCTCTAGATCGTGTATAGTAGTGTTATATTTTAAAAATATTTAATATAGATGTGTGAACCCATGTGTAGAAATCTCATGTCTAGGATTAGAGAAATCAAGGATTGTATTGATAAAAATAATGTTGAGTTACAACCTCCTTCTATAGGAGAGAATTGTAGAGTCCTAAGTTAACTATACTTAAAGTCCTACTACAATACCTATTACTACTATATAATAATAATAATAATGCAAATATAAATAATCTAATCCTAGTTGTACTATAATCCTGATCATAATCTAATCCTAGTCGTAATATAATCCTAATTAATATAAATAGTTTAATCCTAGTGCGACTCTAATTCTAAAACAGTGTTGTAAACTCGTCAGTCAGCTTCGTTGGACCTGTTCCTTTGACATGTTCCAATCGTCAGCTTCCTTCTTCATCAACACTTGTTGTAGACACGTCAGTCAGCTGCGTTGGACCTATTCCTTTGACATGTTCCAATCATCAGCTTCCTTCTTCTTCAACACTTCCCCTCAAGCTAGTGAGTAGAGGAGCGGTTACTCCTAGCTTGATTCGAATACGCAGTAAAAATAAAAACTTTGAATACCCAGCAAAAACTTATTTTTGTCAATGCTTCGGTATGAATGTGATGTCTATTTCTCTAGAGTTGATGTTGTTGTTTCTTCTTTCCTTGCCTTTTTGGGCAGAGAATACCATGTTATGATTTTGTTGTGACACCTTTTTTTCATCTTCCCTTATATCAAAACTTGTGAGAGTATAAACAAATTAATTAAGGGTGGAATATGGTGTCTTATCTAATATGACAAAGGTCTTGTATTTGAGACCTACACCTCTAGAAAAATTAATTATTTTTGTTGCTTGAATATAAGCTTTTTCCAAGCATTCCCACATCTCCTTGACAGTTGAGCAACCCACAGTTAAGTACATACTTTCTTTGGTCAAGGTGCCTGAGATCCAACTCCTTAGCAACATATCTTTCTCCTTCCAATAATCAATGGTGCCAATATCTTTTGTATCTTTCTCAACCGCTACAACTTTCCCAGCAGTCTGTGCAGTGGAATAACTACTTTTACTTGGTTCATTTTCTGTGATTTGAATCAATTGGGATATGTGTGTCCTCTTTATGAGGTAGTTTATTGTCTTAAGTTTAATGGAGCAAGCGATAATGAGTTGGTGAAGTAAGGAGGTCGACATATTTTTGGTAGAAGTGGTCATTGCAACGTGTGGTTTTTTTTTTTTTGATCAATACTCAGAGAGCGGAGGAGCTTTTATGCTCTGAAACCATGTAGAAATCTCATGTCTAGGATTAGAGAAATCAAGGATTGTATTGATAAAAATATGTTGAGTTACAACCTCCTTATATAGGAGAGAATTGTAGAGTCCTAAGTTAACTATACTTAGAGTCCTACTACAATACCTATTACTACTATATAATAATAATAATAATAATAATGCAAATATAAATAATCTAATCCTAGTTGTACTATAATCCTAATCATAATCTAATTCTAGTCGTAATATAATCCTAATTAATATAAGTAGTCTAATCCTAGTGCGACTCTAATTCTAAAGCAGTGTTGTAAACTCGTCAGTCAGCTTCGTTGGACCTGTTCCTTTGACATGTTCCAATCGTCAGCTTCCTTCTTCTTCAACACCATGTTCAAAGTATATTATATAATAATGCGATGATGATTGGGTGCACCTCTCTGAGTGAGGATATAAATTTAAATCTTATATATATCTTGTCTCTGTGAGTAACACCTTTCCAAGTAGTTATCGGTTACACTTTTGACATTTCAGCTAATTTTGCTTTTGTTTTTTTCCTTTAGTCTTTCAAAATTTTCAAATGTGTTACATTGAAAATTCCTAAAAAATTAACATTGTAATTTTTTATATAATTAAATCAAATGTGTATATTAAAATTTAAAACTAGTAGTATTATACATTTTGAACCTATAATTTTTAAAATTTAAAGGTTCATATACGAACTAAAAGTCAAATTGATCAAATTTATATTTAAAATATATTTTTTCGAAATCGTACACCCATCTAGCTGAAATCCTGGATACGCCTTTGATTGTGAGAGTGGTACTATACATCGCAGGTAGTAAATAAATTCACTATTTGGTAGTATAGGTGTGTAATAGGTCATTGTGATAGTTTAAGTGTGTAACTGATTTTTCGAAATAAGTTCAAGGGTGAATTTATATCTTTACACTTTATCTTTTGCTCTGTATCAACTCCCGTAGCTTTTTTTCACTTTGACCAATGGTATCACTCATGGATCTCGATCCAAAGCCCTTACCGGAGCCGCTAGCAACTCGACCTTTTCCTCCCTTTTTGGGCATTTTTCACAATCTATTTTGAAGTTGAAGATGCATTTGTAGATGAAAAAGCTATAAAAAAAAAGAAGGGGTACCCGATGAAGTGGAAAGAAAAAAATGGATGAAGAAGAAGAAGAAGAAGAAGAACTATCTCTTCAATAACTTGCATTTGATAAATCAGAAAGAGAAAATATCTAAAATTCAAAAATAGAATGATCGAGATAATTGGTGATACCTTGGAGTGATTTTTAAATTCTTTTATTTCAATTCACTCGGTTCATATAATAAAAATAGATGTTTCATTTTATTTGTTTAGTTTATTATATCAAGAAAAGTTATTATTTTTAAAATTAAATAACTATGTAAAATATATATATTTTTTCAAATTTAGAGTTCCAAAGCAATATTAATAAGATTAGTATGATAAAATACGCTTTTAATTGAAATTTTGTTAAAGGATATTTCGGATCACTATGATCTATGGACCAAGTAATATGAAATAGACGACGCACAAATCACTATTCGAGCTTTTCATACTACAAAATGTGTGAATGCCCTTATAATTCAAATATTTTATAATAGTTCGGACCAACAAATTTATAATCTTTTCTTGCTAATAAAATCACTAGTTCACTACTATTTGAATTGATGCTCCTGAGATCATAAAATAAAAAAATTCTACTAAACTATTATTTCAAATGATTTTTTGGTGAAATTTAATCCCCTAAATAACATGAACTAAAGTAAAAGTGATCTAAATTCTAAAAAACACATAATTGAAAATAATTACCTTTTAATGAAAAAATTATAATTCAAAATTTTAATATAATATTATTGGGCCCCTTACTTTAGCACGGACTACTCTTAACTAGTATATATAATAAAGAAAAATAGTTTACGATGTGGTTGAGCCAAATGTTGAGCCAAATGTTGAGCCAAATGTTAAGCTATTGATAAGTCACTTGACATTTTTAGGAAAAAGTTAATATACTTTGTTAAAAAAAATATTTAAAAGATTAAAAGTATTTTAATTTTAAAATATTACTCTCTTCGTCCCATTTTATGTGAGGTAGTTTGACTCAGAGTTTAAGAAAGAAAGGAAGACTTTTAAAACTTGTGATCCAAAATGAATGATAGAAATTTGTGTGGTTGTAAATCATTTCATTAAGGGCAAAAAAGACATTTTACAGTCAAATTGTTACTTAATATAGAAATGTGTTATTCTTTTTTAAATTGATTAAAAAGGAAAGTAAGTCACATAAACTAGGACAGAGGAAGTATATCTTTAGAAAAGGAAAAAAGAACGGTTAACTTAAAATTAGAATTCCATGGTTAAGAGTTCTAAATGAACTCTAATTATTTCACAAACTTATCCTTTCAGATATTATAAAATGTATTTAAATATACTTAATTTAAATATTAAATAAAAATAATAATAATAAAATATATTAATACAATAACAACAACAACAACAATAATAATAATAATAACCAAAAAAATGAATATTTTTCATATAAATTGGATTAGACGTCGGGGTATTAGGGTCATGGGGTGGTGCAGGGCCGACTCAATAAGATTGGGGGCCTCAAGCGAAACTTAAGATAGGGACCCTAATACTTTATACTTTTCATCATATATACTTTTATTTAAAATCTACTTTTAACTTCTAGCTTTTTTAGATGTGAAGTCATTGGCTACGGTTTTATAATAGATTTTTTTTAATAATTCCTTTTTCAATTGATAATATAGCTAATTCATTCAATCTCTCTTGAGACATTGTTGATCTTAAATAAGATTTAATCAATTTTAGTTTCAAAAAAGATCTTTGGGCTGAGACAACGGTTACAAGAACTTAACATTATTTTATAAGCAATATGTATATTTAGAAAATAATCAAGTTTTTTTATTTCATTGAGTATTTTCATTACATCATTATCTTCCACGTATATTACTTCTCTTAACACTTTTAATTCAAAAAATAAATTTAAACCATCAATATCAAAATAACTGTTACTCCATCCATTCCTATTTAGTTGTCCATATTTCCTCTTTTAGTTGTCCCTATTTAGTTGTCCATTTTGACAAATCAAGAAAGGACAACTAATTTTTTTCCTATTATACCCTTATTTAAATAAAGTTGTCATAAATAAAGTAAATAAACTTATGAACTTTCCAACATTGATTAGTTATCTTGAGTTAATTTATTTTGGAATTGTAAATTGTACTATAAGGGTAAAATTGTAACTTCACTATGCTAATCATTGTTGCCTTAATCTGTGTGTCATTTCTAAAGTGGACAAATAAATAGAGACGGAGGGAGTATGTGTTAAAAAAAGTTTAAGGTTAAGACAATGTTTTTTTTAAAATTCTCTTCATCTAGTGATCCCAATTTACAACTAAATAAGAAACCAATGATTTAGTTATCAATATTTTCATCAAACTGTTTCTTACAAAATTCAGGTTTTATATTAATTTCAAATGCATTTCCTTAGTACAAATCATAGCACTCACAGTACATATAATATTTTAAAAAAATAATATTTATAAGTAAAAAACATTAAAAATGAGGCCCCAAACGGTGACTTTAGTGGCCTAGGGGTTGAGACGGCCCTGGGGTGGTGGTGGTGAAGGTGTGGGGAGTGTAGAATATTTTTTTTAAAAATAAAATAAATTTGTGGGGGGTGGGATGCATGTAGAGTAGACCATTTTTTCCGTATTTTATTGAGAAATGATGTGATAGTTGATTTTTTTTTCAAGATTATATAATTTTAACATGCTCGAATGAGACATTCCAATATAAAAGAATTAGTTTAATATTATTCGCACATCGCGCAAGTACGTATACTAATGTTATCGAATAATAATTTTTATTAAAATATTATTCAATTAGAATTCTTATGAAAAGATTGTCAAGTTAAAATTCTTATAGAAAAGATGGACTAGAAAGGGACCACTAGCTATCCTACACTAGTCTTAAACTGATTGAGCTAGTTAATAATAGTGTTGATGGTCTAACTCTTAAAAGTTGCTAATGGTTGATTATTGTCTTAATTTTTTGAAATTGTAGGGTTTATAGTGGCTACTATATACTTCAACTTTAAATGAAAAATTGAAGGGTTGTTGGTGAGCAAGGATGGCTTAAGCATATTAATGGCCTAAAACAAAAATTAAACGGGGCCTTAAACTTATATTATTAATAACTTTTATATAATTGATTTCTTCTAGTTTTTAATTGATAATATAACCATTCTTATTTTAAATTATTTTTCATAAGATATAGTACTCCAAATATGTCAAATTTCTTTAAATAATTCCTTCATTTTTCATGAAAAGATTACTTTTTCTACAAATAGTATTCAATATTTGTTAAAAAATAATAACTTATAACCTATTATTATTAAAAATGAGGTCCCTTAAATTTGGATTTTGGAGGCCTAAGGCACATGTCTCTCTTTTAACACTGTCGAGCCGCCCTGTTGGTGAGTTAAATATGCCCCCACATATGTTGGAGGTAGGACTGAATATTCATTTAACATTGATTTTGATCATTTGTTTATTTAAAAACTAGTAAATATTGCTAAGGAATATGAGATTACTAAGTTAGGAACAACTTATATTGCACCAAGGATGGTCTTTTGATAAAATTAACAAATGATAGGAATTTGTTAGACCTTGATATACAATTAAATAATGTGTGCAATGACTCTACTTTTGGGGAGGATATCAAGCATATTAAACTTATAGTAGTTGGTGGGGATGATGATGATCAATCATCAAAGCTAAGTGGAGAAAATGTTAATATTTGTATTTCAAATCCACCACTACTTAATGGTTGCAGATGTAGATCTAGCAAATATTTCTTCTTCTAAAAGGCTGAACGCTGCTGCTGCCAGTAATGATTTTGAAAGGTATAAAAAAGTAGTTAATGGTTATTTAGAGGGATAAAACTTCAGTGATGGTGACTCTGAAGAAGAAGACGGAAGTAATGAGTTTGAATCTAATGATTATGAAAGTGATGATAAGGCTCGTGCTAAAAAGAAACCAAACAGACTTAGCTTATTGGTGATGCACAAAGATATTGGATAAAGGCAAAACAAATTTAAAGGACAAATTAGGAGGTGATGATGATGGGGCCATATTATGACTCATTAAATGTTTATAGTTTTGTTAGTGAATCTGAAGGTGAGAAAGTTAATGATGATGAAAAAAATAGAGGGCAGCTGAGGGCTAAGAGAAACAATAACAGAGTAGCATATGATTCAGATTGTGAAAAAGTTACTTGTTAGGTAGGTAAAATATTTGTAAATGTTAATGAATTTATTAAAACTTTAACCAAATATGCATTTAAAGAAAGGGCTCAACTAAAAAAGAAGAAGAATGAACAAAAAAGGTAAGGGCAAAGTATAGAAGAGTATGAAGCACAAGAATTTGTTAGATCTAAATCTGTAGTTGGTATTGCATTAAGTACTGATTGATTTGGAATATGAATAATGACATATTCTTTTTTAAAAAAAAACTGGTAACTTGGATGACATATTCTTTATTTTTCTCACTTGGCTTTATGACTGACTATCACCATCTCCACCAATAATTAACCGTAAGTTTAGTAGGTCCTATATCCTCCTAAAAAATAGAGTCATTGCACTTATATTGCTATTGTATATTTCATTATTTAATTATACACCAAGGTCTAACAAATTCTTATCATTTGTTAATTTTATCAAAAAAATCACCTTTAGGTGCAATATTAGTTGTTCCTAACTTAATAATCTCAAATTCCTTAGCAATATCTACTAGTTTTAGGATAGACAAAATGATCAAAATCAATATTAAATGAATATTCAGTCCTACCTCCAACATATACATGGGTCATATTCCACTCACCAGCAACCCTCCAATTTTCCATCTAAAGTTAAAGTAGTGTAGTAGCCATCATAGAACCTACAATTTAAATTTTTTTAAGACAATAAGCAACAATTTAAGAAGTAAAGAAATTAGTAATGTTTAACAGTTAAAGAGTAAGACAATTAGACAATTAGGCAATTAAGACTATTAGTAACTGGTTTAATTGGTTTAAGACTAGTGTAAAATAGTTGATGATTCTTTTTTAGTTTATCTTTTTAGAAGAATCCTAACTTGATCATCTTTTTATAAGAATCCTAACTAAGGAGTAATATTTTAATAAGAATCCTAACTAGATAATATTTAATAACTAAGAAGGCAAAATTACTAAACTACACTACATATGTTTACATATTCTCGTTTAATCCCTACTCTTTCATAAAAATTCAAAGATCCCTATTTTTCCCCAAACCCTCTATTCCGGATACTTTATTTTGAAAGAACCCAAAACCCACCTTTCTCATCCCCAAAATCTCGCCTCTAATCTTTCCCCACTACCAAATCAGTTACCAAATTCAAAGCAATTTGATTTTCAAACGATTCTATCTCTATTCAACCGTCCAAAGTTCAAAATAGGTATTATCATCTTCTTCATTTTTCTTTCAAAATCAATTTTTTGTGTTTCAATTCGATTTTGGATCAGTTGTCAAAATGGATCATCCATCTTTTAATATTGGAATTTCCCAAATAATAACACCTAACAATGATCAAATTTTGATTCAGAAGACCTCAACTGGGAAGAACAGAGGTCTTAAAGTTTGCATGCACCGGCATTAATGGCAAATTAAACTTCTATGAAGAGCAAATCGAAAAAGGAAGTGGGGGCATCATCTAAAGCAAAAGATGCAAAAACTCAAAAGAAAAGGGGTAGAAAGGTTTTCCCTCCCATTTCTCGACCAACACTACCCATGGTATTCATTTATTTTGCTTTTAATTTAGACCTGTCAATATTGTATCCACCCAACTTTACTTACACATTTCATTCAATTTATAATGTATCTTCTTTCTGTTTGCAGTGACTGCGGAACGTATGTAGCTGCTTTTGCTGAATTTCTGAGCGACGAAATGAAGGTCCCATCGATTCCTTTTCGAAGTGACTATCTTCGCTCAAGATATGCAACACTATTATGGAAATATGGTACCGACAAAACCAAGGCGGAATACATTAGCGAGAATGATGATCCTACAAGGCTAAAGGGTGTCTTCATTCCATTGACAGATGATGAACTGATAAATGTAGAATAGTAGTTAATTTATTTACTGACTTACAGTCAAGATATAAAGTTTTATTGTTTTGAAGATACATTAAGTGTTTTGGAGTATTCCTCCCCAGGTCAACATTATATTGCTAAGTAATTCATACTTCTAAATTTGAAGAGTTTTTATGTCCATAATTTTTATGTCACTTTTAAATTCATTTTCAATACATTTTAATACCTTATTAATTTTTGTATATTATAAGTATTATACATATCACTACAGCTTCTACTACAGTGATCTGATACAAAATTTCCACAAAATTATCAAGTGTATGATACAAAATTATTTTCACAATTAACAAAAATTTATTCTTCATATAACATGGTACAAATTATATCTTATAAGATTGGTACAAATCACAACAGATGTTACTAAATCATTATCATTTACATAATATTATGTATATGAAACTTAGGTGCTTCAAACATCTCAAATTAGTACGATTTTATTATTTCATGCCAAAGTTACAAAGCTATTAAGTATCAAATACACAAAATTGATACCAAAATTACTCTAACTTTTTTTAAGTTGATATTAAATTTCCAGAAAATTATTATCTACATGAAACACAATTGCGTCCACAAATATCAAAATTGTATGTATATGATATATAATATTGGTAAAATATACCACATTCGATACTTTATTATTAGTAGATACAAACTTTAGAAGAAGATATTATGTCTATGATATATCATTGATTCAAATGATACCTTTTTTTACATGTTGTCTCTTTTAACTTTGGCACACATCGTTACAAAGATATTAAGTATCAAATACACAAAATTGATACCAAAATTACTCTAACTTTTTTTAAGTTGATATTAAATTTCCAGAAAATTATTATCTACATGAAACACAATTGCGTCCACAAATATCAAAATTGTATGTAAATGATATATAATATTGATAAAAAAAATACAACTTCCGATACTCTATTATTATTAGATACAAAATTTAGAAAAATATATTATGTATATGATATATAATTGCTTCAAATGATACCTTTTTTACATGTTGTCTCTTTTAACTTTGGCACACATCGTTACAAAGATATTAAGTATCAAATACACAAAATTGATACCAAAATTACTCTAACTTTTTTTAAGTTGATATTAAATTTCCAGAAAATTAATATGTACATGAAACACAATTGCGTCCACAAATATCAAAATTGTATGTAAATGATATATAATATTGATAAAAAAAATACAACTTCCGATACTCTATTATTATTAGATACAAAATTTAGAAAAATATATTATGTATATGATATATAATTGCTTCAAATGATACCTTTTTTACATGTTGTCTCTTTTAACTTTGGCACACATC
>NW_006239293.1:430926-432175 GCF_000226075.1 Solanum tuberosum | reverse complement strand
TAAACAATTAAATATCAGACACACAACAATGTATACCAAACTAACTTTATCAGAAATTAACAATCAAAAAGTGTAGCCAGAATTCAAAACATAACATTTTTCATTTATTGCATCATGAAATAGGAATCACAAATTTTCGTTTCAACAATGCTTAGAGCCTTTGCGTCCCTTTTTCCACCTTCAACACACACAATTGCACATGTTGTTGCATCAAAATTTTGTATCTCTTCATCACTTTAATCCGATGTATCAATGCATAGTGGATACATACCGAATCCTACCTTATGTTTCTTCACTTCTATGTACAATTTCACCCCATATCATTCCGAATACACAATGGAGATGAATTACCTTCTACGACGTATCTAATCTCCATATTTTTTTTTAAATTCATCAACATTCAATTATGCTGCAATTGCTGAAAGATTAACGAAAGAAATATTTTCCCCAACCACTATGCCATCACTTTTGTATCGCTCGTATCTAATATCACTTTCCCATATTCCTGAATGCCTTAACAAGATCGAAATATTCATTACAAATCTTCACCAAAAAATGCGCTGCAATTTTTTTTGAATCAGCCTTCTAGAGCTTTTCGCAAAACAGGAAGAGTGAATTTCAAAATTTGAAATTTGAAATTTTAGTTCAGTAATCGTTTTATGAATGACTGATTTGTAAATGAAAGAAACGTATGCGTGAATTGTGGCAGTCAATTTTTATTTCTGTTTTACATCCCTTATTTAACGCACTAAACTGATAAAATCCCTTTTTTAACGCATTGAACTGATAATTACAGCTTCTAAATTAAGTATCCGCCAGCATATTAAAGTATCCGCAAAACAATAAAATAAAGGGAATTTTGTAATTTATGAAAGAGTTGGGATAGAAAGTAATTTGTTTATTATACTATGTGCTTTGTATAATTTTTACTAAGAAGAATCCTAACTTGATCATTTTTTTTTATTAAGAATCCCAACTGAACAATATTTTAATAAGAATTTTAATTTAATCATCATTATATTAAGGGAAAATTACGCGGTTAAGCAAACTTATACTACTTAATTACTCATCATGCTATAGTTTGCTATAATTACCACTCGCGACTAACATTATACATTAATTAGGTGGGCTGATTTCGAGTTTGTATAATTAGCCACGTTGTATATGTATAATTCGCCAGAATATACAAATACATATGTATAATATACAATAATCTAACCTATATACATATACAATTCACCTTTCTCCC
>NW_006239293.1:427209-430676 GCF_000226075.1 Solanum tuberosum | reverse complement strand
ACATATACAATTCACCTCTCTCCCACTCTTTGCCCTCTCTCTCTCGCCTCTCTCCTCTTTCTCCCAGTCTCGCTCGCCTCTCTCCTCCCTATAACATGTAGCTACGAATTGTAATTATCAAACTATAGCTATGGAGAGTAATTAGGCTATTTTTGAGTGGCTATATGTGAAAGTTCCTCTTATATTAATAAGAATTTTGACTTGACCATCTGTTTATAAGAATCAAAACACCATCTTTTTATAAGTCTTTACTAACAAGATTCTATAACACTTCAATCAGATGCATCACAAAAACATTCATATCTGCTATTGTCTCCACATTAAAAGTGTTCGTAGACTATTTTGAACAAAGCCCAAGCAAATTTATATCGAAGCCCTAGCAAACTCAAATCGAAGAAGATACTAACCTTTTGAAGATTATGCTCAACAAGATGAGAAAAAAAAAATAGCAGCAAATGAAGCTCTAGCAAATTTCAAATTGAAATTTAATCAGTAATAAAGCGCTAACAAAATCGTAACAAAATAAAGAAATAACAAAGCATATCCTTACCAACATTTTCTAGGTTAAAACTCTTTGATTTCCATGAAAATCTAATGGTTATGTTGTGAGATTGGAGAGAAACTTTAGTGTGGAAGAGTCGCTTAGGTGTGAACTTTAGTCGGGTTTGATTTTTATTTTTTTGTTTAGTTATATATATCTATAGAGTGGTGGTTAAACCCTCCTTATTGTATGGGGTGGAGTATTGATCAGTCAAGAACTCACATGTACAGAAGATGCATGTTGTGGAGATACGGATGTTGAGATGGATGTGTAGACATACTAAGAGTGATAAGATTATCTGAGAGAAGGTGGGAGGAACTTTTGTAGCGGACAAGATGAAGGAAGCGAGATAGGTTAGGCATGTGCAGAGGAGGTGCACTGATGCCTTAATGAGGAGGTCCAAGAAGCTAGTTGTAGAGGGCACGCGGAGGGGTAGAGGTAGGCCAAATTACTGGAGAGAGGTGACTAGACAAGACATAGCGTAACTTCATATTACCGAGGACATGACTCTAGATAGTATGGAGTGGAGGTTGCGTACTAAGATTGAGGGATAGTAGTCATAGTACTAGTTGTTCTTACCATTTATTGTGTTTTTTATTGTCACACTATTTTGATGTTTGTTAGTATTTCTTTCTTGTAGACTTTGCACTGCTTTTCTTATTAATGACCGTGTTTTCTTCCTCTACTTGAGTTTGATACACTTGAGCCGAGAGTCTTCCGGAAACAATATCTCCATCTCCCCAAGATAGTGGTAAAATCTACGTACACTCCATTCTCCCAAGATCCTACTTAACGAGATTTCACTAAATATGTTGTTATTGTATATGTATCTATGTGTATGCTACATCAACAAAAAAATGTACATGAATGAATAACATGTTCTTTTGTGTACGACGTGAGAGGATTGTAATTCAGCTCAATTAGTCATGTAAATAGATGTTTTAAAAGTTGTCAATAGTTTACGGGAACTAATAATTCTCTTCTCTCAAAGAAATAAATGGAGATCAAGGAAAATAAAATCAATGGAAGTTCTTTCAATCAAAATATTATTCCCAACTCCCAAGCATGATTTTGTGTAGCATATATTAACACAATAAGATAAGAACGGTTATGTTCCTTCAATTTTATTATCGGACTGACATTTTGTTACCATCCCTTCCCAATATCGAGTTTGATGATCATAGTACTTGGAACAAAACCCATTATTCGAATAACTTCAAAAAATAGTTCCATCTATCACATTAGTTGAATCCATTCGCGATAGGTTTAACATAAACAAAATTTAGTACTGGTATTGAGCATTTACGCGAAGAAGAAGACGACCCAGTAACAGACATGGATAAGTTGAAGAAGCAGCAAAAGAATGAAAGGGTTAAAAGGACATCATCTGCTATCTCCTACATTTCATTATCCTTTAACACCACTTCTTTTTCCGCCGTCTTCTTCAACATTAGAAATCTTTATTAACAAATTCTTACCTTCCAAGCCATCAAGAGGAGATTCAAGAATTTGTGTTACAAAGGCTTTTCCAGAGATCTCTGTACACTGATTGCTGAGTAAAGAGCAATAGTAATAGCCACATCAACTAGTCACTATCACTTTACACTAATCTTTCCAATGCATCAAGTTTCTAAATCAGCCATCGTCTTCAGTAAGACCACACACATGTAAAGAAAAAAAACATGAACTCGAATCGAATTTTCAAGTCAACAGAAGATGTACAAGATATATTTGGCCTTACCTTGTGTTAATGACAAGTCAAAGAAAATATTCTCCAACATTCTGTAAATAGATATTAACTGATACGAGGGACAAAAAGTTTCTCAGCAAAACAGGTAAAATTACCAGTGGCAGGTATTTCATGGTTTACCTAAATACTAAAACTAAACCCCCTCAAGAAAAAGAGAGACAAAGGACGATAATGCCTTCTCATTAATTATCCCTGCTAACACCCCCAATAGTGGGGGAAATACAGAATAACAGGTGCGACAATCACAGACAATATTATATTTATAACTAGGACAAAAAATATACAAAATTGCGGCTGGGGTACAGAATGATGCAGTTGAATATGACCGGCTAGGCCACACGAGCATAAACCAAGCATAGCAAAAGCCTTGAATTTGAAAAATGCTGGAATTAAAGCTTAAACCTGCAAGAAGAAGTGGGGTTGAAGCATAAGCAAAACTTGGCCCATCTTTGGTCACTTTCTGGTAGATTGAATCTAAAGATTACACAAAGAACAACGGATTAAAAACATAAAAAGATTGCACAAGAAATAAGGAAAGACATACGGGAAAAAGACTGGAGCAGCGTGGGCTCCTTCCCTTCTCGTGACTACTTGAAACAAAAAAAAAACAACACAAAAAATGACACTAGGGACTTCATCATCTTCTCCTGAGTCGAGAGGGGAGATAGGAGGGAGGTAGATCACCCAATAGGCAATGGGGAGGTGAAAAAGACAATTTGGAAAAATTTCTCTAAGATTGGCATAAGCTTATTTTAAAGAAGGTGATATTTGAAACTGAAAAGGCTAAAAAAAGATAAAATCAAACAGTATAATACCTCCTAGAGTGAATTATGAAAGATATTATGGTAGAGTTAGCGGCAGTTTCAAATTGTTCACACTATAACTCCTGAAACTGGTGCAAGATGCTTATTCAGGACACAAGTTATTGAACCTGCACTTCTAAGTCTTATTTTGTGTTGCCAGCCTACCTCTCATTCCACAAATGCTCTGCAATAGTTCTAAAATCATTCTATACCTCAAAAAAGGAAACACAAAGATGTTCTGACTTCACAGTTCAACCTTAGAAATAAGGACAAATACCGCCATCTCCTGCACTATCCCACCCCTTCATAGACAAAAAAAGATAGAAAAGACACGAAAGGGAGGGGGTGGGGTCCCTCTACGCCCTAAACAAAA
>NW_006239293.1:414035-426636 GCF_000226075.1 Solanum tuberosum | reverse complement strand
AGGAGGCGCGGGGGGGGGGGGGGGGGGGGGTCCTTTATGCCTTCAGAAGAAATAGCGCCAGCTGGACACTTTTTGGCCATGTTTCTGAAAAAAAGCCATTATCCTGGAGTTCCAACGTTCACAAGTGACTCCAGTTTCACTTGTAGAAGTTGAAACTCCAGAACAGTGTCTATTTTCTAATTTCATGGTGAAGTGTCTATTTACAAATTTTACCCTTGGGAACTCTGCCATGGTCAAGGCCCCCCACCCCTCATTCTGTTTCCAACTCAAATTCAAGGGGGAATATGGACTGGAGCCTCGCATTGATGATTTAACACGGCTTTCTTCTAGAAATGTTGAGCAATAGTAAAAATTGGTGTCACTAGTGATAAACTTTTTCATGATCAGGAGAGATTTAAGAAGAGTTCAAATGCTTCTTTACAACTTTGCCAAAGAAGAAAGGAGGGCACTGAGGGAGAACTTATCGACGACAAAAAAAAAAGGCTTTCTAAAAGCTTTAATCACGTGATTTATATAACTATAAAGCCCCATGAAGTATATATAGCACTCTCTGTCCCATTTTATGTGATGTAGTTTGACTGCACACGGAGTTTAAGAAATACGGAAGACTTTGCAATGTTCCAAATCAACCCTTAAAGAAGAGTACACCTTGAGGACTTTTTGTCAAAAAAGTGGACCTAACATGGGTAAATTGTGGATAGTGTTATTAACTATTTGCCAAATAAGGAAATGTGTCATTCTTTTTTAGACTGTTTAAAAAGGAAAGTGCATCATATAACTAATTGGGACAGAGGGAGTATGGAAAATCAGAAATTTATGTGTATTCATTGAGTTATATTGATGTCCCTACGATTGAGAAATCATAAATTAAGTCATCATAGACCTTGATGAATGCATACCATGTTCTCCTTGGTCCCAAAGGTTGCAGACATGGCATTATATAAAACATGTTGATGCCCACAAGCAACATTCTGCACCAGAATCTCTCACCAACCACTGAATTAAGGATAAAAATATAATAGTCATGTAGAACCATCACCAGAAGTAATTGATTGCCCCAGAGCAGTCCTCGCTCTAAGCTGCACAAAGGGATCGAACAAAGTTTTAATTGACAAGCAAAGAAATAATCTGAACATAATTTAATCCAAAATAATTGCATTGACCTTTACATCAAGGCAAGGATCATTGACCATATTTTTCAACTGGGAAACTATGCCAGCATTCCGTAGTTTCATCACTCGGCCAAATGCACCACAACTGCTTGGAAAAGTAAGGTTTACTAGAGCCCAAACTGCTGCTGTACGTAACCGGCTATCATCACTATGTAAAAACTTGGACATAATTGATTCACATTCATTAGCTAACGGTGGAAAGAGCTCTTGCATAACGGCTTCCTTGTGCACCTCATTTCCAGATGCAACATTGGTAAAGACGTACATACCCTAGAGAGATTTTCAAAACCCATAATTACTTGGACATTATTCTCTAAGTATCAGTATGTAATCTATTGATAAAGAAAACTAGAAATGGAGCTTATCGAATAAAAAAACTAGCAATGTAACCTGCTGTATGCAATATGTGCAATAAAACATTTATTGCTTGAAATGTCTAATCATCTTCTTTCAAGAAGAAAGTACATCTGTGAAGTTCATTCTCACGCACAGAATAAGCAAATTTATTTCTACTTTTAGTGACTACTTTCCACATTATCACTTTTCTAGATGTATCTTATACATCATGCCGATTCAACCATAGAGGATTTGTCAGCAATTAATGGCAGAGATTATAATATAGAATCAAGAGATACATGCCAAGGTGCGTGAAAGCCAAATCAACGTTAAGCTATAACTTGATGCAATTATTGCTAAATTTCAAAATTGGATCAACCTCAACCATGATTTACAAAATTTCTCCAGCAAACACACATCTGCACTTGAACAACTGATTTTTAGCAGCATGAATAAAACATTTGAATGCTCCCATATATGATACATGCACATTAGCATAATTTTTGCTCACCGCGAATAAAAATCAGCACACAGTGTTTAACCACCTAAAAGATATAACCTCCACCACTACTGATACTATATTCATTTTATACTACACAAGGAGCAGACACTTTTGCCTGTACCACAGTCACAACTAGATAGTACATACACAATTAATATCTGCCTCACAAAGTATTAACACAAATATCAAATCCTTAACAGTTCATCATCAGCTTAAACAATCATGAAAATCCAGCAGAATGACCAGAAGAGTCTCAGAAGGTTGATTAGGATCTGTAGTACTTCTAATCGTTAAGAATCCATTTTACGACTGAGACATCCACAATTTACAAATGAACAATAGTCTTTACCTGAATAAGGACTTCGGCTTTTGAAGCACTTTGCAGTTGCTGTCCAACAGCATGCAGCAGAAGAGCGTCCTCAGCAAAGACATGCTGGATAGAATCTAGAGGCCCATCAACAAGATTACAAACCAAAGCTAAAGCTTGCTCTTGAACACAAACCTCAGGATCTGCAGCACAAAAGTGTTAACCTCAAATGGACACATCTCTGTATAACCATTACATTCCAGGCAACATATAATATCAGAAAAATTACCACAAATCAGGCTTCTTAAGGTCAACTGTGTGAGCTCTGATAGAATTTCCTCTTTACACTTGTCACTCACAAGGAATGTTAGATTCCTTAAAGCACACACGGCCTTTACCCTAATAGTTGCATCCATTGACTTCGAAAGCTGAACGAGCTGCTTCACACCTCCACATTTCATAAACATTGTCTTATGTGCCAAGAAATCAACCACTATGTTGCTGATGGCATCGAGGGCAGAAACCTGGTAATAAAGGATTAAGGAACATATTATGAATCCTCCATCACTCAACCTAAGAAAAATTAGGACCACAAACGCAACAGATATTTTCAAGTCATGAGATGCAGTATCTACTTGAACCAGTTGAAACAACAAGATTGAATAAGGTGCATGTATGTAACATCTTATTATAATCTCAGTTAACATTCCTTTCATAGATTCTCTAAAGCATACATGATTACAATTGACAACGCTCAACAAAGTTTTAATGAGCACACTTCAGCTTAGCCAATGGCAAAGTTGCAACTTAATTGCTTCAAAACACCACTTCTAAATGTGTTGTCATTGTGCCTGAGAGAACTTCCTGAACTGATTCTGAGTTGCTTATCTTGCTCACAAGTAGCATCCCTATGTTAACTGGATTAAAAAAGAGGAAGCAAAACTGTTTTGCCTCTTATCTTCCAACACTGCAAGCAAGGCTCAGAGGGTGGAGTGTCAATGTTCTAATACTACAAAATACACACACACTTAGTCCCCAATTAGCTGGTCCAAAACTATATAAACTTTTTATATTCACTCCGCTCCATTTGGGTAGTTTCATTCCAATACTCCGGACAAATCAGGGGTTCTCTAAAACTAGATATTCTATAAATCTCACACTTAACCCTATAATGATATACAAATCTTTAATCAAACTAAAAAGAACTCTTGAAGAACACAAGACCTCAACTACCAAACCTTATCCCAACTAATTTGTATGACCTATTAGTCACTAAAATTAACAGTTTAGCATCATTGGTATTGTTGTTAAAAGGTCAGGATCTCCTAAGCTTCATTTTACCAACGCCCAGCGCAGCCTAACACAAATATACGAGTTCAAACCACTAAACACAACTTCTATGAGGATAATGCTCAACAATATACAGGGCATGAAAGCCATCAATCTAGCATCAGCTATGGTGCCAAAGTTGCAAATACAGGTTCCCAGGAGAGCACAAGCAAAAAAAAAAAAAAAAATTACCTGGACAAAGGTCAAATCATCAAATAAAAGCTGCACCAAGGGAGCAACAAAACTCTCGTTCATAAATAGACCTGCACTAAGATTCTGAGAAGTAGTTTGTCAGCCAAGATCATTGCACGAATAGCCAATATTAAGAATTAACTGAGGCTATTATGAACGTCACAAACCTTCACTGAGCGAGAAACGTTTTTCAAACAAACACATGCTGCAGCACGCACTTCACCACTATCCTGACTCAGGGCATCAGTTACAAACTTCATAGCCTGCGTACAGAAGAAGTAAATATAAAAAAAAATTGGTGCATGACCTCCACAACACTAAAAGCTTCACAAACAGAAAGGCCTTCATAGTTAATACTCATTTATGACACAATTCTAGAACGACATACTTCAATTTAACACAACTAAGCAAAGTATCAAATATCTTCCAAGTGTTCTGCCTTTTAAAGCACTACAAGGTTCTCCAAAATGTGTGTCTGCTACTCTTTTTCATAACAAAAAAAATATCTAGTAACCCTCAACTGAATTCATTTGGACACACAGATCATGTGCATGTGCCATCTGCAGCAGCACAGTCTAGTTCTCCACCATGCGTGGAACTAGCGAATTCCAGTCCAATACCTGATGACAAAGATATGCTTTGACTTGATGTGAAGTTACTGAGGCAAGTGAAGTTGATAAGGACTTGTATGATTTGTGCGAAAATCTAAGCTCAAATAAAAGGACTGGTAGATAAAGAAGATGAAATGGGGAAAACGATGAAGATAATTACAAGAGGTTGATGGATATGATTTTATCAATCTTGAAGAGGAAGAGGATTTATTGGAGACTTTCTTGGCAAAATCTGGAAACAGATAAATTGCTATGGAGGCATCATTCTGATGGTCAATTCTCTGTGAATAGAATGTATAAAAGGGACCTAGCCACAACTGCAGGGAAAAATCAGGGCCAGGGAGTGCTATCTGGAAAAGTGTAGCCCCTACTAAGGTGAAGTTCTTCACTTGGTTGGTAACCAGGACAGCTGGCCTGACACATGATGCACTTCAAAAGAGGGGAAGAATTATTGCCTCAAGATGTTATCCTTGCAAAGAAGCTCTAGAAACCACTGCAAAGTAACAACACAAGCATGGGCTCTATTCACCAATTTAGCTAGCCTCAATTAGATTATGCCAGAACATACTGCAAACCTACTAAGTTGTTGGGCTAGAAGGGGAGGTAGCAAGAGCCAGAATAGGTGGTGGAGAACAGTAACATCTGGTGGATCATATGGAAGGAGAGAAATCAGAGAACTTTTTAAGGGAAAGAAAGCACTATAGTGAAGATTAAGTGGAAAGTAATTACCACTTAGGTTTTTGGTGTAAAGAAATGAATACGGAAGAAATTCAACTAGTGGATTTTTTTATTTTTTTTGAGACGGTAACAATTTGTATTTCTATTTCCAAAAAATCAAAACCTGCCATAACCTGTTACAGATTCCTAATTACAAATTAAAGAGAGTATATAAGATCTTCAATCCTATGACAAAATTACAGGGATCCTAAGACATTCACAACTGATTCTAGATCATCCATATACTCCTGTTTACACCAAAAACGAAACAACACAAGACATGTTATCTTCATCTTCTGGATAGTGTTACTCTTGTTCTGAAAACATCTAAGGTTCCTTTCTTTCCATGTTGACCACCAAATACAAGCAGGGATGATTTTCCATCACCCTATGTCCAGAGATGTTGGCATAACTACTCCAGATCTTCAGGGTTTGAGTTACTCTCCTTAGCATCACCCAATTCAGTCCTTTTGTATTAATGAAGAGGTCCCACAGCAGGTTGGTGATCCTACAGTGAAGAAACAGGTGAGTCGCATTCTCAGCCTTTACCCCACATAGGAAACATCTAGGGCTCAATTGGATACCCCTTCATGAGACTTTTTTTTTTTTGATAACCGAGAAATTCGTTTGTGACCCGCCCTTTGGACCAATCACAGCCTTCTAAACTCGGTGGATAAGGCTAGAACTTGCGACCTAAGCCACAAATCCTCCACCTTTTGCCACTCGAGCTAGGCCTTGGGGGCACCCCTTCATGAGATTTTCCTGAGTCAAAACAGCCTGCTTAGCAAGTAGCCAAGTAACACAAGACACTCTATAGGGAATTTTGGTTTTCCGGATCAGTTTCTAGGGCCACCCATTAATCTAGTTATTGAAAGGGTTGAAATTCAACTAGTGGATTTCATAGGAGCCTTATAAGTAGTCCTGTTTTCTTTTTTTGTTGTTGCTTCTATGTATCTAACATTTTTGGAGGTGGCCAGCATAGCATAGCCCTTAATGCTGAGGAATACAAAGTTACCAATTTCAAAAAAAAAAGGTTGAACTTCTTGTAAGCCCCTTGCTTGTGATCTTGCCATTCCAAACAGTCTTGGACAGTATTTCCTCCCCTGAATTGTTCCAGAGTTCTGTAGAATTCTACTACTCTCTGGATTTCCCAATCATTAAAAGGTATTCTAAAGCTCAGATTTCATCCTTGGTTTGACCAAACCTCCGCCACAGTAGCCCTCTGATGTTGGTTGAGGATGAACACATCAGGGAAAAGTGTTTTTAAAGGACCTTATTCCAGCCAACTATCTTCCCAAAATGAGACCTTCACACCATTTCCAATTTTGATTCTGCAGTTCCCTCTAAGTTTTGGCCAGAGATTCCTTATGGTTCTCCAAAGGCTGGTTCCATAAGTGTTGGTCACCATGTTAGTTGACCAGTGATTTTCCATTTCATATTTTGCCTAAATCACCTCCTTCCACAAAGCTTGTTCATTGGAGGCTATCCTCCAAAGCCATTTCATTAGTGGACATTGATTATGAGTCTTCAAGTTTCTCACCCTAGACCTCCAGCTTGTTTATTCCCAACTAGTGGATTTCATAGGAGCTCTGTAAGTATTCCGGTTTCATTTTTTTTATGTCATTAATACTTTTGGAGGTGGCCAGCATAGCCTTTAATGCTGAGGAATACAAAGTTACCAGATTCAAAAAAAAAAAAAAGAGGAAGAGGACTGCATTCCTATTTTGTTTGTTGTTTTATGACTTGAGTTTTGAGCAATGTCATTAAAATCCTTTGGAAGTGACTAAGCAAAGGGTTATTGCTTCAAAGTGAAACCATGCGCTTTAGAGAAGTTTGTGCTTCAAACAATGATACACAGAGTGATTCCAACGAAAATAAGTCATTATTCTGAATCTCAACTTTGAAGAGTTATTTTGATATCGGCGTTATTGTATATAGGATGCTAAAATTAGTTATTTACGCTGCAACTGAACTTTAATTGTATTAAATTTGTAGGCATTTGATGCTTCATAACTGTACACTTCACTTCTCACTTTTTGCTTCAAGCCCATTAACCTTATCACTTCTTTGCGCCGTTCGCTATTAAAAACATTGGTTTAGAGCATATATTCCCTTTTGACCTCCTTTTACTACAAAAATATATTACTGACCTTTGTTTGTCATGACTCTATCCTTAGATCATGTTTACTCAACTTGTAAGTCAAGAAAGTGGTTATTTAATGGTACGAATGTTTTTAGATAAGGATAACTGAATAATCTTTAATGGCATGAATACTTATTTTGTGTGTTGATTCTTTAGTTATTTTTTAGAATATGTGCTTCACTTTAATGACGTGTGTACAGTTGCTTCTTTGAGCTTTTTGCATCTCAAAACACTTGTTCATTGTCCTCCCTTGTATCAAATCTGGGATCATCATTTATCTTTAGCCATTTACAAGGAATGGTGGAATACTTTATAATTTATACAAGACTAACGAATTGAGCTTCTGTTATGAGCCAAGCTCAAACCTACCATATAATTTGAACCGAGTTCAAATTGAATTCACACATACAATTTGAGCTCAAATCTATCCCACGCTTCAATTCAAGTTCAATAATTTGAAAGGAGCAGAAACAGCCAGGATCCAACTAATATTTGATTCAATTGCAGCTCTAATTAAAACAAAGATAAAATGTAAGTTATGCGCTTGCTTTTTTGAGAGATAGAATTAACATATTCATTACAACTGAACCTACCATCATTAGCACTAAAAGCTTCGATTAGTTTGGTACTTTAAGAACTGTAATTGTTAATCTAAGCAGATTCTAAGAAATTCCAGTTTGCATGGTGTTCGGATGCAGCTCAATGGATTAACCTACATTACTTTCTTTATCTATGAAGTTGGAAACCAGGCAAACAAGGTCCAAGTGCAGATACCTGAATTAAATTATTTGCTTGCAGCCTTACAGCCACACAATGACAATAAACACAACAAAAGTGTTTATACATGGTAAAGCAACTGACCTCTAATGACAAAAGCCGATCCCTGCAGCGTTCCAGTCTTGAACACATGTTAGCCAATGCAATAAGTATTCCCTCCAAACGTCTCGACAATACTGGAGCTTTCCGCAGGTGGTTGACAAGTTTATCGATAACATTTGCCTCGAATGCTAATACTTGCAGATCCTCCTTTTCTGCAATTAAACTAGACAAGGCAAAAGGAGCTTCATCTCCAACTTGATCATCATCAAGAAGCTCAAGTAGAATTAGTATCAATTTTGTTTTGATTCGTAAATCTTGAAGGCAAGAAGGAGCAGAGTTCTTTATGACAATCAAGCATATGCAAGCAAGCAATCTTGTCCGGGCATTTTTATCCTTGGTCAATTCAGTAACAGTACCCAATGCTCCTCCATTTTCAGGTTCGGTGAACGTTGATATGACTTCAGGATTTCCCTTCAGGATAGTGGCTAGAGACTCCAAACTAGCATCTTTTTGAGTTACAGACCCTCCAAGCATACAAGTGAGCTTTTTAATAATTCCGGCATCACTTAATGCCTTCTGCTCCATACTTGTCCAGCAAGAATGTGTAATGATACTTGCACCAAGTCCAGTCACATTCTCATTTTCACTATTCAGTAACGACTGGATAAATTCCATATTGTTCCCCTGCAGAAAATCATACCTTGGGGCTAACTTCGATTGATAAATGAACTTAAGGGAACGAGCAGCTGCTCCCACTACCTGCATTAGATCACAGTTAAATAATCAGAGATAATAGCAATGATGAGATATACTCCTAAACAATGATTTTAGGACATATCAGTCAAAAGGTTCAGCCTCGTGATCATCTGAAAGAGCAGTAAAACACCTAGTTGATCTGCTCTCCCCAAAATTACTTTTAACTTATTGCAAACTGATTTCCTACATACAACAACAACATACCCGGTGAAATCTCACAAAGTGGGGTCTGGAGAGGGTAGAGTGTACGCAGACCTTACCACTACCTCGTGGAGGTGAGAGGCTAATCTGAAAGAGCCTCGGCTCAAGCGCATCAAACCCAAGTAAAAGAAAATAACGATGAAGACATAGCAGTAATAAGAAAAGCATGGTAAAGTCAACAAGAAAGAAACAATAACAGCAGCAAAATAGTGGTTAATCGAAACACAAATAAACAACATATGGCAAGAACTACAATGGTACGATTAGTACTACGACAAGCACTAACAAGCATAAACCTTCGCAAAGCAAGACAACACTTTATCCCTACTGGCCTTCTACCCTAATATACGACCTTCACTCCTTCATATCTAGAGTCATGTCATGTCCTCGGTAATATGAAGATGCCCCATGTCATGTTTAATCACCTCTCTCCAATATTTTTTCGACCTACCTCTACCCTTCTGTGTACCCACTACAACCAGCCTCTCGCACCTCCTCACTGAGGCACCAGCGCACTTCCTACATAGGTAGTTTTAAAATCAAGAAAGGGGAGAGAAGAAGAAAAAATATGAAGTGCCAATATTTGTTGCAATTCTATTTGATTGGGTAAATTATCAAATTCTTAACTTGTTCAATCATAAATTATCAGTTCAGCTCCTAAAAAATAATAAGGAAATCTATTTCACTTACTTGTCAAAGACGATTATCTTAAGGAACAAAATTCCCCAGTTATGATATTTGAACATCAAAATCAACAAATACTTCAACTTCTACAAGCAGTTGAGTTCCTCGAGGAATTTTTTCAACTGCCTTGATGGTCCCACTAATCACTCTCCCAATTTTTTCACCCACTAACTCCTTTTTTTACCTTGCTTTGCTTGAAAATATTTTGGAAGAAATGTTTCCAGATAGAAATGTTACCAATTTTTCCAAAAAGAAAAGTTCTTCAATTTCAAAATGAGTAATTCAAAAATTATTCAAAAGATGTACAAGGACATCATTTACATCATAAATTGAGTACATTACAAGTGTGTAACTAACTATCCACCTTGTCTACGTACGGACGGCAATTCCATTTCATATTGTCTCTGAGTCTTTGTTTATAAATATCATACTAGCATTACTAAAAGGAAGAAAAAAATAAGGAAATTCTAAAAATGTTTGATTCTCTAGGACTCTGGTGCCGTGTGAACGTGGGAGATTCGTTTACAAAGAATGTGGTTTCAGCATTGGATCTTCACATTGATCTCATTCTCAACCATACTCGGGAAATCCTTTTCAAGTCTTCTCCAGGAAGATTGACTTGACAAGAATGGGTGGAACATTTTTCACGCCCGGCTCACAAATTTAGATAAAAGAAAAAGAAAGGTCAAACAAATTTTCTTTTCCTTGTTTCTGACAACAACAAAAAGAAAAACAAAAGGAAACACTTCTCTTCCATCTATTTTCCCTTCCCTTCCCATGTTAGTTTACAAGCATAGAATAAATAACAGCCTATGGAACAGGCATAAAAGTTTGACATTAGAACAGTTTTTTTCTAAAATGATCAGGTATTAGAACAAATTAACATAACAATTCTAAAAAGTAAATGAGGGGACAAGAAACTTAAACATATTTGGAAGGTACTAAAGAGAGTTCAAAAGCAGGCAAGTCAATCAAAATTCAATTAATGGTGAAATAGGTAACCATTTTTCTCATTGGCAGAAGGTCAATATAAACTTGTGACTGAGATGGAGATTGCATTCAGAAATAACAATCCAAAATATAATCGCAAGTTCACAACAACTGAGTAAATCCAAGTTCAAATAAGGCTGAATACATAGGCAGCCCCTTAAACATGTCAAGATTTTTCATTTAGACACCTCAATTGAGGCTATGAGGCTATGACCTATTGAACACTTGATCTATGCATTTACTATGTCAATTAGACACATCACTCAATCATCAGCAAAGTTTAAATCTGTGTAGTTGACGTGCAAGTTAAGTGGCAATATACAAGTAAAGCAACAAAACAAGTCAATAAAAAATAAAGGAAAAGAGACCCCAAGAGTGTGGCTTAGTGGTAGCCTAGTGGTCAATGAAGTGGTTGAGAACCATGAGCTCTCATGTTCAATTCTAAGTGGAGACAAAAAACACTAGGTGATTCTTGCCATTTGTCCTAGCCTTGGTGGACCAAGTTACCTGGTACTTGTTGCTAGTGGGAGGTGGCAGGTATCCCGTGGAATTAGTTGAGATGCGCGAAAGTTGGGTCAAACTCCACGGTCATAAAAAAATAAATTAAAAAACGATAAATAAATAAAGGAAAAGAGAGACAAGACAAAGTAAGTGCACATTTTTCCTTCTTCTTCCTTGTTTATTTTTTCTTCTTTTTCTTCTTCAACGATACTGTTTATTGTTCTTCCCACAATCTCTCTTTGCTGACAGCGTTAAAATAAAGAATCGATGTTGGATCTGGTTTACTCACCATAAATTTTCTGGCAACATAATCTTTTTCCAGCAACTCAAATTTGATTTAGAAGGAGTCTTCTTCTAATTCAGTTCTACTCTCTGGCACTGCTCTAGTCACTAAACTTTTAGAAGTCCTGATCTCTCTAATGCAAGACATGAACAAGACACTGTTCCTCAAATTTGCCATATAACACAGCTGTGATTAATGTTCCAGGAAAAAGGGTCCAAATATCATTAAATTTCATAACTTTTACCTTCTCTGGGACAAAATCTTTCTTGGACCCTAACCAAGCTTAGCACCCAACTTTTTGTCTTTTAAAACGGAAAAGGTTATATAGTTTCGAAACGGGAATCAGATTTGGGTTGCCATTTTTTCCTAGAGGTTATTTTACCAACAACCGTGGGGTTTGAATCTGAACATGATAAAAAAATGGGTTTGTCAAGGAAGGAAGTTTTTTTGGCGAAAGATACTAATAGACAGGGAAGAGGGAAGCAGAGGCGAATTTATGTACAAAATTTTGGTCACCGGAACCCGTGGTCATCTGACTAAACTCGATATATTACTTCTATAAAAAAAAAAAAAACTAAATTCACGTTTTTTCATTTAAAACAAAAAGGAAAAAACTAAATTTTGGAAGTTCTAAAAGTTAAAAGACTTCACAAGTTTCCTTCCCCCACCCACTTTTCAAGTTCCAAGTTTCAACAATATATTTCTTCTCTCTTCAAATTTGTGTTTTATATTCCAAGCTACAAGTCTCCAACTTCAAGTTAAGAATATAGAGAAATCATCATCGTCAAAGTTTAAGGTAATTTTCGTTTATGATTTCTCTTTTTAATAAACAAACTAACAAAATAAAAAAATAAAATATATATTGCTTTAATTTTAGGGTTTTCATATAAAAAAATCTTGTCATTACTTATAATATGAAATCATCAATAGCTAAAGAATTGATTATCTCAAACTTACATATTTTGCGGATATAACTTGTAAGGAATGTGTTTTATATTATATTATCAATTTTGAAAGGTGTGATTTCTTTTTTTTTTAATGTGAAAGGGGTGTGATTC
>NW_006239293.1:413214-413932 GCF_000226075.1 Solanum tuberosum | reverse complement strand
AAATGTGAAAGGGGTGTGATTCCTCTTCTTTCTATGAATATGTGATTTCAAATGCAAAAGAAGTATAAGTCCTCTTTTTATTATGAATGTGTGGTTTCTTATTGTTAAATGTGAAAGGAGTGTGATTCCTCTATTTTAGTTAGATTTGCAAGGATTGTGATTCCTCTATATTATTTGAACTTGCAAGGGTGTGATTCCCTTATTTTTTATTGTGAAAGATATGTGATTCTCCTGTTTTATTTTAAATTTGCTAGTTAAATTTGTGACTAAGTTGAATAGTTATTTGAATTTGTAGGAACATTTATCCTTGAATATTTAAATGGATAATTTTTTATTAAGCAACCACGTTTTAGTAGCGGTCCATCTGTTAGTTCACATGTAGCTCCAGAAGCTCAAAGAGAGACAATTACACCTTCTTCTTCAAATGTTGATTGTATTCTTGGTGTTGGATCTCTCAAACGGGATCCCGGAGAAAGAAAACCTATCTTTGAATATGATTCTAATATTCGAGATGTTGTGATGAGACATTATATTTTGATGGGACTTATCAACCAAAACTTCGTGTATATCCTAAAACAACATTTGGGACTAGGAATCGACAATTTAATCCTGAGTGGTTTAATGCTCCAAATTCTGCTTGGTTGGAATATAGCGTAGACGATGATGCTATATTTTGTTTGTGTTGTTATCTCTTCAAGAATGAATTTGAAAGTCGTGG
>NW_006239293.1:380738-413147 GCF_000226075.1 Solanum tuberosum | reverse complement strand
ATCGATGTGGTAAGGTTTCTCCTAAGAAATGGATTGCCATTTCGTGGTCATGATAAGAGTGAAGATTCCGATTACAAAGGTCTTTTTCTTGAACTTTTAAAATTTCATGGGATTAATCGTCCGGATGTGGAAAAGGTGATATTACAACATGCTCCAAAAAATGATATGATGATTTGTTCAACAATTCAAAAAGATATTGTGGATGCTTGTACTAAAGAAACAATTAAAGCTATCATCAAAGACTTGGATGGTGATTATTTTGGAATACTAGTTGATGAGTCAAAGGACATTTCACATAAAGAGCAAATGGCATTAGTTTTACGATATGTTAACAAAAACGGAGAGTTGATAGAAAGCTTTTTGGGTATTGTTCATGTGGGTGATACATCCGCAAGATCATTGCAAAAATTAATTTACTCTTTACTTTTGGAACACTCGTTATGCCTATCAAGACTCCGTGGACAAGGTTATGATGGAGCTAGTAATATGCAAGGAGAAAAAAATGGCTTAAAGTCTTTGATTTTGCAAGATGTTCCGTCTGCATATTATATTCATCGCTTTGCTCACCAATTGCAATTGACACTTGTGGCTCTTTCTAAAAAACATTCGGATGTGAAAAATTTCTTTTATGTTGTCACTAATGTTTTGAATACTATTGGGACATCTTTTAAACGCAGGGACTTACTTCGACAACACCAAGTTGAGAAGTTGGAAGAATTGCTTAAATCTGGAGAAATTCTTACCGGACAAGGATTAAATCAAGAACGTGGCCTCCAAAGACCCGGTGATACTCATTGGGGATCCCATTTCAAGACTTTGGAAAATTTCATGATTATATATTCTTCAATTGCTAATGTGCTTATAGATATGAAAGAAGATTCTCCACATGATATTGATAAACTTGCAGCAGGTAACCTTTTAGATAAAATTCAAGAATTTGAATTTATCTTTGTGTTGCATTTGATGTTCAAGATGTTGCTTCTTACAAATGAATTGAACAAAGCTTTACAAAAGAAAGATCAAGATATTGTCAATGCTATGGGATTGCTTAATCTTTCAAAGAGAAGATTACAAACAATGAGAGAGAGTGGTTTGGAGTCTCTGATGGATGAGATCTCTTCATTTTGTGCTAAACATGATATTTTGGTTCCCGTAATGAGTGAAGACTATCCAAGATCGAAGCGTAAGAAGTCCAAAATTTCATATTTACATCACTTTCGTGTGGAAGTGTGTTATGCAATTATTGATTTGCAACTTCAGGAGCTCAATAATCGTTTTGATGTTGTGACTAGTGACTTACTCCTTGGTATGGCTAGTTTGAATCCGGTTGATTCATTTGCTAATTTTAGTAAGAGCAGAATAATGAAGTTGGTTGAATATTATAAATGCGACTTTGGTGATAATGAACTTCGAGATCTCAGTTATCAGCTTGATAGTTTCGTTGTCTATGCTCGAGAGTGTGATAGCAAGTTTCTCAACTTGAAGGGGATTAAAGATCTTGCTACGATGATGGCACAAACAAAATTGGATCAAACTTGGTCTCTTGTTTATTTGCTTGTAAAGTTGGCTTTGATATTGCTTGTTGCTACGGCAAGTGTGGAAAGAGCATTCTCCTCAATGAAGCTCATCAAAAATGATCTACGTAATAGCATTGGTGAAGAATTTTTGAATGGTTGTTTAGTTTGTAAGATAGAGCGGAAGAAATTTGAAAATGTAAGTAATGATGCTATTATAGATCGTTTTCAAAATATGAAGTCTCGTCGAGTACAATTGTAAACTGATGATATTTTTTGTGGTAATGTAATTTTTATGTATTGCTCGCTTAGTATTGTTATTATAAATTTGTTGATCTTATCTTTAAAGCAATGGTGCACCCGTTTTCTTGAAATCCTGGATTCGCCTCTGGAGGGAAGGGTGGTGGGAGGAGGAGGTGGATGGTGGTGGAAAATAGCGAAGGTAGTGGCAGGAAAGAGTGGGGAAGAAGGAGAAATTTGAAAGAAACCATAAAAAGGAAAGTAAAAAAGGGAATTAGCCATTCTCAACGCTTAACGCGCTAAGGGTGGGCAGTACACACTCTTCATCAGCACATCATGTCTAATTTACACAAATAGACTTGAGTTCAGCTATTCAATTGAACAAGGCTAAGTTAGAGTGCCTAAACGGAAAAAAAAAATTGGACAAATTTAAGGGGCCGCACATGTATTCAACAAATAATCATTTATAAAACTCAGATATTTACCAACACCTTTCAAGGACTAAAGGGAGCCCAAAATCATCAAATTAAGACGTAAGCCTGTTACTAGGGGAGTGTTAGTAGCTCAGTTGGTTGGCTATCTGAACTTTCACCTTGTTGGTGAGAGTTTGATTCCCCCACCATCCCCAACGCCAAATTTCAGTTTCAAAAAACAGAACAGTGGCTGAAATGTGGTCTCCCCAAGGTTGGGATCTATCTCTCAGAAGGTATTTAAATGACTGGGAAGTTTGTAGATTAGTTGAATTCTTTAAAAGGTTGGAATCATTTCAAGGTTTGAAGGGAGGGGAGGACTGCCTATGGTGGACAGAGCACAACAAAGGAAGATACAAAGTGAGCTCAGGTTACAAGGTCATGAACAGGGCTCCTCTAACCCTCAATTGGCCTTGGAGACAAACCAAAATTCCACTCAAGGTGGCATGCTTCACTTGGCTGCTAGCAAAGGAGGCAGTACTAACACATGAGAATCTGAGGAAACGAAAGAGCATTCTGGTGACACATTGTTGTTTATGTAGGGAGGCAGCTGAGACAGTTAGGCATTTGTTCTTACATTGCAAAATCACTGATCAACTGTGGAAGATTTTCATCAATCGCAGAGGCATTCAATGGACAATGCCTAGCAAGATTGTTGACACTCTCTCAAGTTGGGAGGAAGCAGGAATTGAGGCAAAGAACAAAAGTTATTGGAGGACAATTCCAGCATGCATCTGGTGGACCATTTGGAGAGAAAGGAATGCTAGAAGCTTTGAGGATAGAAGCAGATCCCTACAAATGATGTATTCTGTTATTATGTTTTGGTGTACAAAGAGTTCCCCTGTAGATGCAGAAGCAATCCTAGAAGTATTAGAATCATGCTAGGCTTGCTGTTTTTGTTCCTAGATTTTCATACGTTTTTGTAAAGGGGCTTTCAGTACTACATAAGTACTGGTTTATAATACAAATCGTTACCTTCTCAGAAAAAAAAAAAAGTATGTTACTACGATTCACTAGTTTCACCCTAACGGATATTTTACTTGTTTTAAGGATTTAGCAAGTTGAGAAAATGGATGAAATAAGCAAACCAGAAACAAAGATTGTTACACAGTAATCCTCTTCCGTTCCAATTTGTAAATTTGGATGTAATGTTTTTCCCTATCAAACTAACTTTCAAACATTACTTCAGTATTTTTCTTCCACCAGCACTAACATAATATATATAAGTTAATCAAGTAACTTGAAACTTTTTGCCCAGTATAATTTGCTTTAAATTATATGTAAACACCAAAACAAAACTCTTGAAAATTTGAAATTAGGATTTAACCCGTACTACAAACTAATAACTACACTAAAACAACCTTTTTTGACCTATTCTGGGTACAGCAATAGCAGACAAACAGAAGAAATTAAGCAAGTATAAATTTTTAATTAATTTAGACATTCTTTATAATGGAGCCAAAAAAAAGATCTCAAAATTTGAAATTACCTTATCATTAGGATAAGAAATAAGGCGAAGAAGAAGAGGAAATGCACCGGCATCTAGGACGGCTTTAACACCATCATCAAAGCCACAAGCGAAGCTACCAATAGCAGCAGCGGATTGAATAATTAGCGAATCGTTGAGTTCCACGTCATTACCGGAACAAACAGAACCAGCTGCAGCAGCGGCCGCGGTGGCGGAGGAGGAAGAGAGTATGGAGGTAACAGACGGAACGGCGCCAAGTTTGAGGAAACAAAGCTTTTTCGTACGGTTACCGATGATCTGATTCTTAAGGTCACGGAGAGCTTTGAGTTTTGCTTCGGTGGAGGAAGAGCTCAACCGTCCGATCAGATCCTCGCGACGGCTGTGAGTCGGAGGGGGCGGCGCCGATGATGCTGAAGCCGGCATGGTTGAGGGCTAATCTGGAATTTCATATGCAGATGCGACCAACCGATTGTGCAAAAGAGAGAGACAAAATTGAGAAATGGAAAAGAGAAATAAGAGTTGTTTTTTTTTCCTTAATTTTATTTTATTATTTATTACTACAAATAAATATAGATAGTACAATAAAATAAAATATTTATCAAAGTGGAAGAGCCGATTATCCATTTGATTAATATTTTAAATCTTAACCATTCATTGTTGGAGTGCATATTCATCAATTTTTATTGTAATATTGGACAGTTGTGATTTGTGAATCATAAGGAATGAAAAAAAAGAATCAGTCTTGATTCCATACATTTGAATATCACATTTGTTAGGTTTAAATACCTACTTAAAACTTATTTGTTTGTACTTAATGAGATTCCTATGTTCAGATCTTATAAAATCTTTAAATTGCTCAAATACATGATTTGAGCATGGTTGGATTGACTTTTGACTTATTTTTGTCATTTTTTACTTTAAACCAAGTGTTTATTAGTATTTCTTTATTTTTACCTAACGGCTAACACTACAAAATTTACTTTTAAAAGAGTTTAGAATAAGTCAATTCAAACAGACTCAAGTCTTAACAGTATTCAAATTCTATGGGCTCTCTCTCACACACTTATGTTGTTGTTTCATTTACGTACTTTATATTGTCTATTGTTATTTTAGTATATGTGCTCACTTTTTTCAATTACAAACGAATTCTTCAATTGCAATTGTTTTCGTGACTAAATCACAAATGCTAATGACAATAATAATTAGTACTATGTTTTAATTCCAAACAAATTGAATTGATTAAAATCATCAAGATTAATGATGAAATAAAAAATACATCCTAACCTTGGTAGTTTGAAATTAAAATTCAATTCCTCACAAGTTCAAACAAAACTTGTGTGCAAATGGTGATCACACATTTTGTGCAAATAAAAGAATGACAATAGTGAACTTTGTAAAAAAAAAGTATTGGTACTTCTCTGAAAAGTTGTCTATAGCCTACAAAAAAAGCCTGGCCAAACAGGCTTAAACTTAAAAGAGTAAAAAAAAACTGCCAAAGGAACTAAAAATTCATTCAACATTAAACAAGATCATTTTCGTGTATGTCTAGGATGACAGGTTACATATATATCAGAATTCAGTAAAACAAGTTCATTTACTTACATACTTAGGTAATTAAGATACATGATAATATAAAAGAGTTGGAACACAAGTGTATTATGGAGCAACTAGTGCAGATTCTAAAATAAGGTCACTTGACACTTTATGAGATTCAAGAACCATGTTTGCAGATTCATTGACAGATTGTCCATTAACATAGTGCTGACGACAAACAGGCATGTACATATCAGCACCTCCTATAAGCTCAGTTTCTGTCTCATTAGTCTTTCTAAAGGTGAAAAACGCCCTTCTGTTACATAGCTCACATCTAGCAGTCAACTTTGTCACAGTATCAGCAAGTGGAATTATGTCAAGCACTGAACCAAAACTCTTCCTGCAACCAAACAAGCACCAGATACCATGTAAGAGCACAATTATTGGTTTGAACTAAAGCTATTGGTGAGTTCAGAACCTATTTGAGCATAAAGGGATAAAATTGATACAAATAAGCCACATTTTTTCTTTCACCGTTTTCCTCAAATTTCATAACCTTGCACTGATCTCCAACCTAACAACCCCAACAATCGTTATCTTTATGTTGTTGAATGTATGTTTAGCTAACTATAGCTACTTTGTGTTATGAGGTTTTCTTGAAGGTGTTAAGACTTGATTGTATAGTTGTTATTTGACTTATTGTTAGATGATGAAAGAAATTGGGATACACATAGTATAATAATGGTAAATAAATAAAAAGAAAGAAGAAAACATTTAGCATACACAAATGCAAAAGGAAATTTGAGTAAGAAAGTGAAAAGTTGTTGGTAAGGAAATCTTTTTTTATTAAGGGTAAGAAAAACTTCCACTTTATAAAGTTGAAGAAAAGGTCTCATTTATAAAATATAAGAAAAACTTCTATTTTATGTTAAAATTTAGACATTATAGATTTAATTGCTAATTAATTTTTTTTGATAAAAAAAAAAACACTAAGCCTATTTTAGTTATATCCTAAAATGTGGCTTATTTGTGAATTTTTATCTTTTTACGGCTCAAATAGGTTCTGAACTCCTCTTGGGTTTGGCTGAACCCATTTGTAAACTGATAAAGGAGCAATAGGATCTGAAAACTCTGAATTCACAGTTACAAATCAATGGCTAATGGAGTATTTGATGAAGATCGGAAAATAGTTTTCAGGAGTACCTCAAGTAATCACCATCTAGGCCTGCAACAATTACAGTTTTCCCATCAAGATCAGCAGCATTGCAGCAGAACTCATAAAGGTCCCCAAAGAACTGAGCTTCATCAATGCCAATCACATCCACCTATCAAGAAATGGAGTTACTAGGATAAGGGAACACACACTAACAGCCAATAGTGCTAACTAAAGTTAAGGTGAATTGCATGATTCATTTTGCCTACTAAGTTCTTTTCTGACTACTGCTCTGTCTTTAGGTTGACTCTCAATTGTGTTTCAAGTTTCCCTTATGTCTTGTCTACTCATCGTATTCTATGATTGCAGCATCTGGCCCTCATTTCTGCCTTCTAAACAATTCACATATATCCCATATTTGCATCATAGAGAACAATGATTTAATAGCAACAGTATTTAGCATTCATTCTCCATACTGTGCAAGATGATACTTTCCAAAACACCCCTCAAATTCTCATGGTTTGGACAGGAAAGAGACCATCTTGATACTACAGCTGCTTTTGGCATCATGTTCTCTAATTTTGACAATCTTGCACTCATAAGAAGATTTCACAAAGCCATCAAGTCTTAAATCTATTAGTTAACTAGGTGCAAGTGAAGAGACACAAGATATATCTAATTCCCATCAAAATATGAAGTTGGTGTTCAATTCTAATGTTAATACTACCCCAACAATGTGTGGTAAAGGTTGCTCATTTTCACCAATTAGTGGCATAAATATCAGTACAATACTAGTAATATACTGGTAAGCACTCAAGTCAATAGAATTATCACATCACGCAATCATCAATCATCCAAGTTCAACACTAAAATACTCAAAGCTCTGAATTGTACAAAGATCAATGCTTTTAGGCTATGTTGCTCAAACTCTCCAAAAATGATGTCACACCCATGTCAAATCCTTCAAAAATAAACTACTTTTGAAGAATCCAACGCACACCCATCAACAATCTAGAAGTTCTCAACAATACACACAAAGTCTTAACAAGTCAAACATAAGAGTTTGTTGAGTGGTGAAGTAATAAACAGGATTTGTACCTTTTCATATGCATCTTCTCCAAATCTCTGTTTGAAAGATGAAAGATCCGGCAATGACCAACATGGAAATTTTGTCCCATCATGTGTCACCACTGCATCTACAGCATATCTTGTATCTTTACTTGACTTTATCATCACCACATTTCTGCTTACACAATTAAAAACTCAAACTTACAGTTTAAAAGGGAATAATTCACCACAAAAATTTCTAACAAAACCAACCCTAGATATTGATCATCTAGGAAATTTTAATAGCTCGATTGACTATCTAATTTTTCATCTTATTAGTGTGAGTTCGATTCTCCAACTTGTAATACCTCGCCCCATTTCCCCTTCCCCTAACCCAATTTTTTTTTTAATATTGATCAACCTCAAATCCACTAAATCCCAGATTACTTCTCAGTCATATAGCAAAGAATCTTGTTTCAAAAGTTCGATCTATACTTTAAACTCAACAAATTCATATTTTTCAGTTTCTTTTCTGCTTAATTCACCATAAACGGAGCAGCACACATACATATTTTCATCTACTATACACATACATAAAAATCACAAGTTCCAATTTTTTTCAACCTAATTTTGAAATTTCTAAATCTTATTTATCACCGATTCATGCCAATTGAACTACAATTATCGTAAAAAAATCGCACAAAACAAATCAACAAGAACAATACTAGTAGTAATACCTCCCATCGTTGGATTCCAAATTGACCCGGCGAAGAAGAGCAGTGGTTTTTCCAGCAAACATAGGACCAACAATAACATGGATTTCACCCACCAGACGAAAACTGTTCTTCGATCCATTTCTCGGGTCAATTGGGTTTCTAGCAGATGATGAAAAGGCCATTATTGAAAAGAAAAAGAAAAAAAGGTAGTGGGAAAGGATTATGAATTGTTGTAAAGATTTGAGAATATGGATATAGGATTATATAGGAATATAATATGTGCCATGAAAGTTTCGAATTCGAGTTTTTTTGAATTTAGGAGGGAAATGAAAATGATGAAATCTTGGAGGGAAAGCCATGGAGAAGCTTGTTTGAGAAGACGAGAAGTGGAGGAATTATTTTTTTCTCTGTTTGGTTTGAAAATAGAGAAAAGTCACACTTTATTAAATGCACACCTATAGAAATGTCTTAATCATCTTTTTTTCAAAAAATTTTGAAACTATTTATCTTTAATATGTCACATATCACAAAAACAATACTCAGTTTAATTTATATGACTCATTTTTCTTTTTATTTAATTTCAAAATGAATGCAAATGTTTATATTTAGTAAAAATTTAATCTTTATTCCTATTTATATGATATATAGTTTGACTTGACATAAAGTTCAAGTAAAGAATGTGGTCTAAAATAAGTCATAAATATATGTGTGACTATAAATTATTCCATTATGAATAAAACAGAAATTTTAAAGTTAAATTTTTAGTTCTAAATATAAAAATGTGTCATTTCTATTGGGATTGACTAAAAGAGAAAGTGGTCATATAAATTGAGATGGAGTAATTATTTTGTGTCATGTGGCATATTAAAGAGGTAAATAGTTCTAAAAATCCATGCTTGAGGGGTAATTAAGACTTCTCATAATTTACGCAGCTAAATAGTTTTAAAAATCCATATATAAGGGGATAATTAAGATTTCTCATAGATGTGCATTTGATAAAATATGTCAAATTTAAGGAGGATTTTAACTATTAACTATTTTATTTTTTAACAAAATACTCCTACACTCCTACTTTAGAACTATATTTATCCCGGTAAAAAATATTTTTAAATTATGTGAAATCAAGACTGACTCGATCTTAAGGTCACTAAAGCAATGTTTGAGTCCCCCTACTTTTTTCTAAAGATATATTATATAGTTAATTAAAAAAATCTCATGTTTTGATAAATTTGAAAATAATTTTTTGAGTAAAAAATAGGGGAAAAAGTCTGAAATACATCTGAACTTTGACCGAATTGTTATAACAATCCCATTGGGCAGAACCTATTACCCCTGCACTATTTAATAGTGTATTTTAAAAATATATAAGGGTTCAGCTAGATTGCTATAATAATTGAGAAAGGTCTGGATTGCTATAATAACTTCTTACCTTATTAAATGTGGGGGTTGCTATAATAATTGAGAAATAGAAGTTGTATTTAGTATCCTTTCTTAAGTGGCTACCTATTTTTGGTTGACTCATTTATACTTTGAGGATTATCATGAACCTACATAAATATTTTTATATTTACCTTTTTTATTTCCCTTTCACTATTTTTATTATCTTATTATTGAATATTCTAAAGTCTCTTAAATGGTTAAACTTTTTTGCAGTACATAAAATCTATTGTTGTGTCTTTGATAAAAAAAGATCAAATTTTTTTGGTGTATTCTTTAAATTTTAAACATTGCAATAAATCAATTGTCACGCCTCGTATAATCTAATCAATAAATTCGTACTTCGAGTTATGGCCAATAGCACCTAGTACCATAAGAAAGATATGTTATGATGTGTTCAAATCACAATGATCGCATGTTATGATTTGAAGTCATGCAAATTGTAAAATAAAAGTCGGCAAAATTTTAGCAAGTTATTTGCGTAAAACTTTCAATAATTTAGGTCAAATGTCTTGGAATTTTTATCCCAATATATAAAGAGTTCGAGGATCCACAATCTATCAAATTGAAGATCTATGAGTCTATTTTTCTACTCATTAAAACGTTTATTCATTCGACTTTAGAATAGAGAGATATTCACATTTTCATGATGTCTGCGCAATAGAGACGGTATTGGGCCCCCTAGGTCGGTTACAATTATATATGTCGTATTCTTCACTCTTTACTCATTATTTTTCGTTGACACCCAAAGAAAAAAGTATAACACCCCAAATCAACCTTATATGCTTATGATCTTAGGTTGAGTCTTTAATGAAAATTGCACTATGTCACGAGCTCATCGTTTTGATATAATTGTCTCCATGAATTTTATGGTATATCTTTAGGGGTGTTGTGGCAGCGGAGTGTTGGCTCTGTAGGGTGTTCATGGTGTTATTATGAGGGTGTATATCGAGGTAAGAATCTTGTTTTATTGTTCTATAGCTACTTTACATGTAGTATTTTTCGGTGGAAATCCATATCGATTGTCGGATTATCAGAATAATTCTTATCCTTATTTTTAATTGATATTACTCCATGTTGTATTATTGTAGGGGTGCGGGAAGAAGTAATATTATGGTGTAATTCTATGAAAAAGGTATGTTAAGGCAAAAAAATTTTTGGAAAGTTTCTTTATCGCATAGTAATATGACTTGTTCTTTATCACTATATATAGTGCTCATAGCAATATTAGTTATTGACTGAGTTGGCTGTTAGAGTTACATATATGTATATAGGTGAATTTGACATTACTAACCTTAGTAGAGCCTTGTGTGCTTGAGGTGCAATTACAGGAGCCTAAAGGCTCAAATACATGTATAAGAGCCCAAAAGGCTCAAGATATAGATATAGGAGCCAATATATAGTATAAGATACACCAAGATATATGTATTTTTACAACTAAATATACTAAAATAAGGAGGGAGGCAAATGAGATAGGGAGAGAGATAGCAATGTATCCCCGATACATAAGAACCACTCTACATACATGTATTTGTATGTATCTGAAAATACCATATACATAAGAGAGTGGCGAGTGAGATGGGAGGGAGGCAAGTCACTGCATGCTTAAGACTAAAAGCTAGTAGTGAGACTTCTAGCCTATTCTTTTATGCCTTTTGAACGAATCAAGAATGTGAGACTGCTCACCCTCAGTAATCGTATTGTCCGCTCTTGAGATTTATCGAAGTATCCTAGATACATGTGAATTCATTTAGAAATAGTGTATTTAGAACAAATTACACTTAATTTTGACCTCATACATCCATAGATACATGTATTTGAACGTATCTTGACGCACCAAAATTTGATAAGATTCGTAATATTGCAAACTAGAGTGTATCTAAGTAATTAGCTCCTAAGCTAATGAAATTTTGATAAGTTCCCCGTAAATTAATTAGTTGAGAGCAATCTAGCCATATTTTATTTACATAAAAATAGCCAAAAGTCATAAGAAATATACAATATATGTTGTCAAAAGTCATAGAAAATATACATTGACATATACATGAGTTATACACTGACTATAATACATTATGATAGACTCATAAAGTTGAATATAGCCTAATTATATATGAAGTATATACTGAATATACATAAAGTATTCACTGACTATTCAATCTCGATCAACTCAAAATCTTTAAAGGCCATCCGATTGTGATGGATAAACCAATAGTGGAAGATATTGGGTGAGAACTTTTGGAATAACGAGTTGAAAATTATAGGATAAGCTTGTCTCAGACGAAATATGAGCAAGGTAATGTCTTGTGTTAGTTTTTTATCAACTAAGACATTAAGGAGTCTGTAGAGATTTTAGAATAAAATTTGGATGGGTAGAACTCCTGATATTGAACTTGGCGTAGAGGGGTTAGTTTAGAACGTCAAGATTCGAAGGTGTATTGCAAAATAGGGACTGTTGGGAGAATTTTCAAGTTTCTATCATGTGCAAGTCGTTATAGCGGGTGTCATGCCACTATACCGGGAGGGATAAATTCTTGGTAAAGTGAGTGATCCTGCTATGGCGGTGCCGCTATAGCGCGTTTAGTCACGATTTTATGCAGAAATTCCCTACAACTGCTCATTATTTTTGCAACATGTTTTGGGAAGAGCAAGGATGATCAAAGAGCGAATTTCAACCAATTTCCATTAATCTCAACCGTCAAGACCAAGCCAGAATTCATAACAAGGGGAAGACTTAGATTCAATAGGGTTTCTAAGGCTGATTCGATGTCACGATCTGAGACTACACCCCGAACGTGACACGGCGTACAAGACTCCAAAGAGCCTCATACAAGACTCATAGCATTCATAACATAAGCCATAAGAAAATGGCACGGAACTTAAAATATTTATCCATACAATCGAAGTCTTTATTCAAAAACAGTGGAAGTTTAACTTTGTCTCACATGACCATCTAATACAACTTTGAATCAATAATAGGGTCACAGCCCTTCAACATAGTCTGAAACATAAAAATGACATGAAAGAAACTACTAAAGACTCTCATATGTCCTCGAAATCTTGAGGACTCACCACTAGCTTAGAGAATAGTCAATCTAAGCTTTACTCCAAAGAAATCACCTTAAGATCCGGAACCTACACTTTGTAAAAATGTAGAAGAAATATGGATTAGCACAAATATGTACTAAGTATAATAGCCATGCAAAAATCATGCTTAAAAGGACATTTTAGTTGAAAACCATGTATTTAACAAGTTTGAGAATTATCATGCATCTTTAGTATAAACACATAAGATATAAGCATATTCATCATGTAAGTCATTATAGCACATTGAATCATCATCTAAGTAACCCTAAGTTATACTTGTGCAATGTAGGAATGACATCCCATAAATACCATTCATACTAAGCACCACTTTGAGGCCACCATAACATTCTTACCATTCTTCATTCTCATCATACTCATAGGTAAGGAACGTTCACATTTAATAAGTCATGACAAGGAAAGAAACTTATAATAACATTTCCAAGTTAAACATTCATCACTACACCAAGTCTTTAAGTCAACATTCTCATTAGCATTATTATGAGCACATTCATTTCATTAGACATTAAGACATTAGAGAAACACACCATAGCCCTCTCAAAGCCTACTCGTGTAATGCATGAATGGCATCCCATACTATCACCCACACTTCATAGAACTTATTGAGTAACCATAGCACATAACTCACATGATGGAAATAAGCATTAACCGACATAGACCATGTGAGCAAACCATGGAATTCGGTGTCTATCCCACACCGTAAAGGGTTGGTCTACTTGCCTAAGGTAGGACTGGTAACATTTTAGCTTAAGTGGATCAACTTGCTAATAACATATGTGGGCACATAATTATGGGATAAGAAAGATGTTCATTGAAACCCAACCTAACATGAGGAGAGCTTTCACCTTACCATATCCACTCGGTGCTAAGCTTTAAATTCACATGGAGTAGTTCATTCTCATTAACATTATTATACTTGAGAGGGCTACCACCATTAGGTCTACCAACCCAAAGTACATTATTAACACATGAAAGGGCAACCACCATTAGGTCTACCGATTCAAGGTACATTATTAGGATAGATCATTGAATCCTCAAGAAAGGGCCCCCACCATTAGGTTTACCGATTCAAGGTTCATCATTACATTAGTTCATAGACTCATCATGAAGGGCTACCACCATTAGGTCTACCGATTTAAGACAAAGCCTTAGAATACTTCATTAATCATTTATGAAAGGGCTACCACCATTAGGTCTACCGAATCAAGGTACATTATTAATTACATGAAAGGGCTACCACCATTAGGTCTACCGATTCAATGTTCATTAAGTCAAGATACTTTAGTTACACAAGAAGAGGATGCCCTAAGCCTACCAATTCAATGTACATCAATCAAGATCACTTTCAATTACACAAGAAGAGGATGTCCTAAGCCTACCAATTCAAGGTATAACATTACATTGAACAAACCTTTCACAACATATTATCATCATTCACAAGTGTATAATTGAGAATAACCTTTCAATAATATCACAATTGCATTGTAGTCATGATCACATTACTTTCATTGAAATCATAAATCATATACATAAGCATCATGATCATATATCAATCTTCATAATTTACCCTTCAAGGCCATGAATCACAATTCACCAACACACCTAGAATACTACAACTTAGGCATGAATAATGACATAATTCAAGTAACAAGACCATTACAAGGAAAATTGCATAACTTTCATCTTACTACAATTCACCCACATCAAAGTCATAAATTAGGGTTATGGGAAAATCATGGATTCATGGGGGATTTTATCTTAAAACCACCATAAAACAACGTTTCAGTCTTAATATATGGTAATTAAACCATTGAAAATGTTTTGAGAAAGAATTCATGACCTAGAATGAAAACCCTTAGTTTTGAAGAATTTCCAATTTTGAAATTGAAGGTTTGAGGACTTCATGGATGAAAAGTTAACCATGAATCAAAACTACCATACTTTAATTGAAGATTCCTCACAAATTTGGATGAAAAAGATGAGCCCTAGACCTTGACTTATTCTTCTTCTTCAATGGAGGTTTTAGAGAGAGAATTATTTGGAGAGGAGCTGGTTACTATTTTGGGTTTGGGAATTATCAATTATAAAGGGGTGGTTAATGATTTAAAAATACTTATATAATTCTAAATAAACAATATAAACTATCCCCACACTAAAATAATTAAAAATAGAATTTACCTAAATTAACCTCATCATGGCCGAACCTAGGCAGATCTTCACGTAGCACCCACGACCTAGGACTCATGGACCGTGAGTGGGGTCACGCCCCGTCTTGCAGGTCCGTGGGTGGAGGACTGGAGCTCCTATAATGGGCTTTTGACTCACGAAGCCTCCCCACGAGGCGTGGAGGGACCTACTCCCCATAGGTCCCATCCGTAGGTCTTGAAAATTTGGCAGTTTTTAGGTTCTTGGGGCAGCCTTGGGGTTAGACTTTAGGGTCCTCCTCAATGACACTTGGTTGGTCCTTGGGGGGGGTCGTACTTTGACATTAACCCCTAAACCTCTCAACCTAAGCTCGAAAAACCATTTTACAACATATAACCCCACATCAAACTCAACTACTCAAACGTAAGGCTCTAGTTTCACCTACTAGTTTTTCTGAGTCGTTACATTCGAGGTAGGTGATTGTTGTTTATTTTCCCGTTTATGTTATATGTGTTTGTCAACTGCTTTGTTAGTATTGCATACATGATATATAATTATGGAAAAGGAAAAAGTATGATTTGAAATGTTAAATGTTTTCAATCGCATGAAATGAATGTGTTTATTTGGGTGTAGAAGTATGATTGCAATTCATTGTGTTTGTGATTGTGATGTGTGATTGATGGCTGGCTCGGGGACCACGCCTAATACAAGATAACCCATGATTGATTCGGGTATCACATCTGGTGTTTTATTTAAAAAAATATATTTAAGACTGGTTTAAGAGTAGCCACTTAATTTTAAAGTAAAATTAAGAAAATCGATTTTTTCAACAGATTAAAACATAAATCAATTGAAAATATACAAAGGATTCGAGGTCCTTATTAGCATTTCGGGAAGGGGTTTAAGTCACCCGAAATGACCGCTAATACGCGGTTATCCGACAATTAATTATTTGGCTAAAATAATTTTAACTTAACTTGAATGGCAAAATTGAATTATTTTGTTAGTTAGGACCATTTTAAGGGAGAAAAAGGAAATATTGAAATATTATCTAAGCAAAATATTTTGTAAACTTATTTATTTATTTGTTAAACCAAGTAAATTTAGTTAAGTGATTAATTCAGAATGAGTGTCTTTTGGGGAATTGAAAATTTTAAAACCTTAAGATTAATAGCATATAATAACGAGTAAACAAACACAACAAAGAAAGGAGGGAAAAAGATCGAGAAAGTACCGTGAAAAAAACTTTAACAACCATGCTTCAACGCTTAGCAAGTACTTAGAAACTGTCTCTTTTTTTTTCTCGATTTTTTTTCATTTCGTAAAGAGAATAGACTTAATAATAAAAAGAAAATCGCAGCAAAGCTCAAATCCCAAAAGAAACCAGAGAGACCCACATTGAGTACGACTCCGAAAAAAAGATTTTAACTTAATATTGTATTTAACTCGACGAAACGACTAAGAGAAATATATCATATCGAAAATGTCATAAACTAAATAGCAACTAATCAGCCAACAAACACAAAATAAAGCTTTTCGAGCATCAAAATGGTCATTTCGAGGTAGAAAAAGGTGATACCTTTTTCCGGACAGCGAAACGGGGACGAGAACGACCAAAGAGGGCAGCGAGCTTCCACCACTATGTGAACTCGAATGCAAATAGCGATCAGAAAAAAAACAGGACCGGATGTCAAACCCAAAATACTGAAACTAATTACCCTTTCTCGAAGTGTATTTTAGCTATCTTTTTTTTTGCTTGAGTTGATCTAGGTGTTTTCCATCAAAAACCTCCGCCCCTCAACAATGAATAAAAAGATGGTTTAAATAAGAGGAAATAGGGCACGATTGTGGGGGGAATTCGGGTGAAAAAATCGAATAAAAAAATGTCCTATTTCAAAATTGAAAAACCCCAAAAATCCTTTCACCATTAAGGATAAACACCTTTTTTTTTATATCAAGTTTCATCCCATTTCGTAAGAGGAAATGGGACAGCCACGTGCTGCTGCTACTGTACGATGGGAGCAGATGACTGGATTGGACTCGCGGGTACGCGCGATTGGACTGGAATCGCTGGAATTTGTCATCGTTCGTTGTTGTATGTCGCATTGTTCGCAAAGAAGAAGAAAATACGTACAGGGATCTGGGTCGGTTTGGGCTGCTGTACGTATGGGTTACTTGGAATTATATTGAAATGGGTTTACTGGTGGTTATTGGAATATTGTATTGTAATATTGTTGGTGAATGGGCTTCTTTGTTGTGGGCTGGGTCAAGTGAAATCGACCCAAGAAGTGGGCAAGAGGTGGCAATATTTGGATTAGAAAAATAATCAAATGAATTGCAAACTTGCTCCACTTAACTTTTAAAATTTAGCCAATTTGACTCAATTAGTGAATCCGACTAAAGATTCAATAAAATAAATTAATATTAATTAATTAACGAACTTCTTAATCCTAACGAGATAAAATAATTAACTTAATTATAAACTAATTAATTTGAAAAATATAAACTATTATTTAAACCAAACTAATTGACAAAATATTTAGCTAAAACTAACTCTTTTTGAGACAATTTCGAATAATCACAAAGTATATTAATTATATGCATAATTATGAAATACAAACATATATATATTGTCTAAAAATTATAAAAATAATAAAATTAATTAAAAGTAACTTGAACAATAGTTTGAACTTTATAAAAAATTAATTATTTCAGACCGTTTGAAATTTAAGAAGCTCGATGATTAATTTATATCGTGACGGGTCAAAATTGGGTGTCAACAACTGTCCCTCGTTTGACTTGGATTGATGAAAGAAATTCAAGGCAAATGAAATTGACAAATCTAATTTTGCCGACCACATCTTCATCCTTGGTAAATGGATTTTGGTACGGACTTTGGGAATTATGGCCGAACCCCGGAAATGGGTTCCCGACATATCTCTGGCTATATGAGAATGCATGTCACTTGTAGTTCGATACGCTTGATTTAACGCACGATTTGAAAAAATTTAAAAGTCATCCCGATATTGAATTATGAAGAGACCAGAATGCTCGGGAATAAGATTTGAGAGTGAAAGTTGGAATACAGCCGAGTTTTCAACATTGAACCCGCTTACATATCCATCGGCCTAGGGAATCAGGCTGCTTGTAGTTCGACTCTATCGGTTGAAAAGGAAATCTATTATGCAAGATACCCTTTGGTTCTGGAAAAGTGACAAAGCAAGTCGAGTATGAAAAAGAGGCTTGCAACCTCTTAGCCATGAATGTGGCGCGCTTCACACCCATAATTAAGAACTTACACGGACATAATTCCCAAAGCTCTTGGCACATTTGTCACTCGGATTGGAAAGCGCTTTCGGTAGAGACCAAAAATTTCCGGAAGCGAAATTGAAACCGACAAACCTAAGAGAAACCCACATGCCTTCTGATAGGGGTGTGGTTTGATTGTGGTGGAAGTCGCTCCTCTGCTCGCGTCCTAAGAGTTTGACACCCCTCTTTGGACTATGTCTCAGTTCGCTGCTAAGAAAAAGTTTCACGTTGTACTGCATCCTTTTTGGTGTCGTCCGCACATGTGGTTTGCTTTGTGAATTCACCCTTCCGGATGCTCTCGACAAAGACTGAGATAAAACTCATTAGCATAAAAATGCAATTCAAATAAGAGACAGAGTCTTTTACCGTGTTGACACTTAATTGCTCTCCTTGAACATCTGACGTCAACTCCATAGGGTTTGACGTAAAGCAAATAAAGCTTGTGTCTCATATTTGCAATATAATCTTCAATGTACTCTTCCTTTAATGTCAAAGTAATAAAATAGACCGATGTAATATGTTGATATTTCTCCTGATGTCGTCTTTGCAAAGAAAATGATACAGTTGATATCGATTCTCTTGTGATGGGTAAATCTTTCTCTTGCAATGCATGAGTCCTTCTCTTGCTATGCATGAGTCCTTCTCTTGCGATGTATGAATTCATTTCCCGCGATGCATGAATCTTTTTCCCGCGATGCATGAATCTTCTCTTGCAATGCATGAATATTTTCTCGCAATGCATAAATCTCTTTACCGCGATGCATGACTTTTCTCTTGCTATGCATTGTTTCTTCTTCTTGCTATAAATAAATCTCTTTCCCGTGATGCATGACTTCTTTTTCGCGATGCATGAATTCTTTTCTTGCTATGCATAAATCTCTTTCCAGCGATGCATGATTTCTTTTTCGCGATGCATGAATCCTTTTCTTGCTAAACATGAATCTTTTTCTGCGATGCATCGATCTTTTCTTGCAATGCATGAATCTTTTACCCGCGATGCATGAATCTTTTTCTCGCAATGCATGAATCTTCTATTGTAATGCATGAATTTCTTTTCTCGCGATGCATGAATCTTTTTCCTGCGATGCACGAATCTTTTTCCTGCAATGCGTGATTTTTTTCCCGCGATGCATGAATCTTTTTCTCTTGTAATATATGAATCTTCTCTTGCAATGCATGAATCTCTTTTCTCACGATGCATGAATCTTTTTCCTTGATGTCTCCCTGGTATCGAACGAAGATAATGCTCCACCGAGCAACATAGGTGATCTTCTGGGTATTTTCTGGGCGACGATATCGTCTCAATTGATAATATAATAAAAATGACCCTCGGAGTAGTGGTATCATCTCATTTGACAATACGATATAAATGACTCTCCGGATAGTGGTATCGTCTCATTCGACAATACAATATAAATAACCTTCAGGGTAAGAATATTATCATATCTGACAATATAATGCCGATAGACATTTTCCAGGTATCTCTAATTGCTGTAAATAATAATTTTGCTCTCTTCGTGGTTTTCATTTGTTTCATATCCGAACATAGTTGCAATGTTTACTATGGACCTCGCCTTGTTGGGAATTAAATGAAATAATGTTATTCATATTCCAAAATCTTTGATATAAGCACCATAAAATATTTCCTGCATCCACAGAAAAATTATCAATTTTGGGGAGCTCTCGCCCTTTTGACTTCTCTATATTCATTGAATGGTGGAATATGTTGATTTTGAGGTAAACCTATAGACCTGTATCCACAGAAAAAATTGTTAGTTTTAAAAATGAACTGATTTGGGTCGATCTCTTCGGTTGTCTACTTCTTGTCTTGCTATCTCCGGTTGATTTCTTCGATCTCCCGCTTTTTGATAGATAAGACAAAACATTTTTATGCAAGAATAATTGAAAGGTGAGGGAAAAGTTTTTAAGGAAAAATTGATTTTCAAAAATAATGTTTGGAAAAGGTCACTGCCAAGAGTCATGTCACGTCAAGCTTAGTGAACGCCATTTGGAGTTGATGTTTTGGGATCTATCTGATTACTTGTTGGGAAGTATTCAAAGTTGTTCCAAACTGTCGATGAACCCTGTGGAAATTTTGAGGCCACCCTCAAAATTTCTGTCCTAGTTAACTGTCTTGGCTCATCTTTAATCGTTGGTGATCAAATCACGGAATTTTTGAAATCCTCTCAAAAATTTTGTCCCAGTTGCAAATCTCAAAGTAACTTTAGTGTTGACTTTGTTGGAGAGATCTCCTTCTCGAGAATTTTTGAGTCCCTCTCAAAAATTCTGTCCCAGTTTCTATTGTAAAGAGAAATAGAAATCTTACGGGAGATATGACCGAGCCGTTGTGGCGCCTACGTATCCCGTTGAGGCAGGAATCAGGTCAAACGTAGTTCCCCTCCCGGGATTAACAAAAATAGGAAATTTACAAAGAAATCGACCGAGGCCGACATGGGCCGCCTACGTATCTCATTCTTGAGAATTCTGGTCGAACGTAGTTCAAATACAAAGAAAATTATTAAAAAAGGATAAATGAGTGACCGAGGCCGACACATGCCGCCTACGTATCTCATTTTTCAGAATTCAGGTCAGACATAGTTCATTACAAAGGGATAAAATTTCAAACAAAGCGATGACAAGCAAGTAGAATGATTACAAGGAAATGACAGGAAATACATACTAAAACTTCACACATAGTATCTCTTGACTGCATCTGAGTTGATCGGTTTTGGCCATTCGGTGCCATCAATCTCCGACAGGACCAAAGCACCTCCAGGCAACACTTTACGAACCATGTAGGGTCCTTGCCAATTTGGTGCAAATTTCCCTTTGTACTCATCCTAATGAGAGAAAATGCGTTTAAGGACCAGCTGGCCGATTTCAAATATCCTGGCTCTTACTTTCTTGTGGAAAGCACGAATCATTCTCTGTCGATATAGTTGTCCATGACAAACAGTAACCATTCTCTTCTCATCAATCAATGTTAACTGATCAATCCGCTTGCGAACCCATTCAGCATCACTCAATTCAGCTTCTTGGATGATTCTCAATGAAGGTATTTCAACTTTTGCAGGTATAACTGCTTCTGTTCCATATACTAGCAAATATGGAGTAGCTCCAACTGATGTTCTGACAGTTGTTCAGTAACCCAACAAAGCATACGACAGCATCTCGTGCCAAGCTCTGCGATTATCGATCATTTTCCTCAAAATCTTCTTTATGTTCTTGTTGGCGGCTTCTACAGCTCCATTCATTTGAGGACGATAGGCAGTTGAGTTCCGGTGAGTTAATCTTGAATTGTTCACATATCTCTCTCATCAAATGACTGTTGAGATTCGCTCCATTATCAGTAATGATGGATTCCGGTACTCCAAACCTAACATATCAAATTGTTGCGAACAAAATCAGCTACAACTTTCTTGGTCACCGACTTATACGAAGCTGCTTCCACCCACTTGGTGAAGTAGTCAATGACAATCAAAATGAATTTGTGTCCTTAGAGGCGGTTGGCTCTATCGGACCAATGACATCCATGCCCCAAGCTACAAATGGCCAAGGTGAACTCATAACATTGAGTTCATGGGGCGGGACACGAATCAAATCTCCATGCACTTGACATTTATGACACTTATGCACAAACTTGCAACAGTCATGCTTCATAGTCATCCAAAAATAACCAGCGCGAAGGATCTTCCTCGCCAAAGTAAGTCCATTCATATGAGTACCACAAACTCCGACATGTATCTGTTCAAGAAGCTTTGCAGCTTCACTAGCATCCACACATCTGAGAAGACCTAAATCTGGAGTCCTCTTGTAAAGGATTTCTCCACTTGCAAAGAAATTAAGGGCCATAGGGCGTATCGATTTATTCTGGTTGAACGTTACATTCTCAAGATAAGTCCTGTCCTCTAAATACTTCTTGATGTCGAAATACCAAGGTAAACCATTTGGTTCCGCTTCAACATGTGAACAATAGACAGGCTGCTCTTTTACCTCTATATCCACTGGATCGATATAATTTGTATCTGGATGCTTAATCATTGATGCGATGGTGGCAAGAGCATCGGCCAACTCATTCTGTGTCTTGGGAGTGTGCCTGAACTCAATCTTGCCAAATCTTTTACACAACTTCTGTACATACTGTACGTATGGTGTGATCTTTGGGTTCTTCACGGCCCATTCTCCTTGAACCTGATGAATCAATAAATCTGAATCTCCTATAACCAAAAGCTCATGAACATTCATGTCGATGGCCATCTTCAAACCAAGGATACAAGCTTCATACTCAGCCATATTGTTCCTGCAATTAAATCGGAGTTTAGCCACCATAGGGTAGTGTTGACCGGTTTCTGACACTAAGACCGCTCCGATTCCTTTCCCTTGATGATTCGCCGCTCCATCAAAGAACACTCTCCAACCAGGGTACGCTTCAGAAATATCCTCACCCAAAATGTTATTTCTTCATCAGAAAAATAAGTCTTGAGCGGTTCATACTCTTCATCAACTGGATTCTCTGCAAGATGATCAGCCAAGGTTTGTGCCTTTATCGCCTTCTGAGTCACATACACTATGTCAAACTCACTCAAAAACATTTGTCATTTAGCCAACTTCCCGGTCGGCATTGCTTTCTGAAAAATATACTTCAACGGGTCCATCCTAGAAATAAGGTATGTGGTATAAGAAGACAAATAATGTCTTAACTTTTGAGCGATCCAAGTCAAAGCACAACATGTTCTCTCCAAAAGAGTGTAACGAGCCTCATATGGAGCCTCAAATAATAAATGGCTCGCTCATTCTTCCCTGTTTCATCATGTTGACCAAGCACGCATCCCAATGCGTTATCTGAGACAGACAAATATAGCAAAAACGGACTCCCTTCTCGTGGAGGGACCAACACCGGTGGATTGGACAAATAGTTCTTGATGGCATCAAAAGCAGTTTGACATTCTCCGGTCCACTTGGTCGAGGCACATTTTTTCAACAACTTAAAGATGGGCTCACACACCACGGTGGATTGAGCTATGAACCGGCTGATGTAGTTCAACCTTCCCAGAAAACTCATCACAACAGCTTGCCAGCTGGCACTCCAAAAGCACACTTGGCGGGATTTAACTTCAAATTGTATCGACGCAGACGATCAAAGAATTTTCTTAAGTGAGTCATGTGATCCGAACTCTCGCGGGACTTGATTATCACATCATCTATATACACTTCGATCTCTTCGTGAATCATATCATGAAATATGGTTGTCATGGCCCTCATATAAGTAGCACCGACATTCTTGAGACCTAAAGGCATCACCCGATAATGATATACGCCCCCGGGGGTAATGAAAGCTGTCTTTTCTGCATCATCTTCGTCCATCAGGATCTGGTGGCAACCCGTATAACAATCCACAAATGACTGCATCTCGTGCTTAGCACAGTTATCAATGAGAATGTGGATGTTCGGTAATGGAAAATTATCTTCCGGGCTAGCTTTGTTGAGATCTCTGTAGTCAACACAAATTCTGATTTTTCCGTCTTTCTTGGCAACCGGAACAACATTAGTTAACCAAGTCGGATACTGCGTCACTTCCACTACTTGTGACTCGATCTGGTTTGTAATCTCCTCTTTGATCTTCAAACTCAACTCAGGCTTGAACTTCCGAGTTTTTTGTTTTACTGGACTAAAATCTGGATTGATCGGCAATTTGTGGGACACCATATTCGTGCTCAGTCCTGGCATGTCTTTATAAGACCAGGCAAATACATCAATATACTCCCTGAGCAAACGAACCATGTCTCTTCTTTGGGCTTCAGTCAGATGGACACTGATTCTGACTTCTTTGACACATTCCTCATCTCCGAGATTCACAGTTTCAGTTTCTTCAAGATTTGGCTTGCGTTGATTCTCGAATTGTCGAAACTCCTCAACAACATATTCGGGTACCTCATTTTCTTCTTCATATTCCTCACACTCATCATCACCTGCCTCATTTCGTTCACTCGGTTCATGACATGACATGACATTGGAAGGTTTTAAATTATTATTACTGAAATCATAAACAAACAAAGTTAGGAAAGTAAAATATAAACAGGTAAGTAAACAAACAAATTTCGATAAAAGAGGCTTTTCATTTAAATTGAAAGACAAGCACAAACTTTGGCCATGGATGAGGGTCATTTTGCCTTTTTAAACATCACAAGGGAATTTAAAAGTTTCAAACAAATAACAATTGCATAAAGGGTGGGTCTCGGGCCTCTTTCGGACTACCACCAATTTTAAAACAAACAAAGATCCATGTCTTTCTACCTAGATGAGCGGGAAATCAGGAGTGGTGTAGCGGTCCAGTTCTGCAATCGCTCCTCAGTTTCTGCATCACGGATGCCTGATGTCCTAGCCTCTTCCTCAATGACCGCATCAATCTCCTCAAAAAGGCCCCAGATTCCTTCCTCGAGACCATCATCGTTGACATTTTCTCGTACCGGAAATGACTGATACAGATGAGGAATTGGCCTGGCCAATGCTTGATCAATACTCTTGTTCTTCATCCCTCTTTCATCAACATCCGTGGGGATATACCCCAAACCAAACTTTGTTCTTTTTGCAGGAATTTGGACAGACTCGACAATTCCTTGAAAGTGCTTCCCCAATTTGAAACCATTCTGGAGCATGACGATAGCAATCATCTTGTACACGGTAGACATAGGAGGCTGTGGAGCCAAGTCATCACCGGTGGCATTTACTAGCTCCACCGTGTAGAAATCACAACCTCGGAAAACCTCGTGAACGATCGGCGCATACCCATCAGAGTGACTCCCCTCACCATGAATGACCAATTCATGATCCTTCCAAACAAATTTCATCAATTGGTGAAGGGCAGAAGGCACTGCCCCAGCCATATGGATAAACGGTCTTCCAAGAAGCAAATTGTAGCTGGTATTGATGTCCCAACACCCTGAAACTCCACATTGAATTCTGCAGCCCCATCTGAATATCCAATTTACTGCCCCTATTGTGTCTCTCTGCACTCCATCGAAAGCTCTTACATTAACCTGGTTTTGTTGAACCTTTCCCAAGTCGAATTTCAGCTGCTTGAGAGTCGAAAGCGGGAAAATGTTGAGACCGAACCCATCGTCGACCAAAACACGATTTATAACTTTGTCCCGGCATTTGATGGTGACGTGCAGAGCTTTGTTGTGCATCCTCCCTTCAAAGGGCAGCTCTTCGTCGCAAAAACTGATTTGGTGTCCTCGGATGACCTGGTATATCATGGCTGCTAAATTGTCACTGTTAGTACCTACAAGCACATAAGTATCATCCAAAGCCCTCATCAGATCCTGCCTATGAAACTGCGAACTCATCAATAAGGCCCACACAGAGGTCTGAGCCGGCGTCTTCTCCAAATGTTTCACAATTGAATAATCTTTCGGCTGCAATTTTCTCCAGAACTCCTCGGCCTCGGCTTCACTGATCGGCCTTTTTGTTTGGTCTTTTTTCTGCCCTCCTTGAGCTAACTCTTCCGGTGTGTAGCACCTGACAGCCTTCTCGGGTGTCAGATCAAAAACTCTTTCCTTTCTCTGATTCTCAACGAAGCTACAACCCTTTCTAGTTCATCAGGAGCAATCGAAACTATTGCCTTCATCACGCACCAGTCATCATCTGTCTCTATCATATTGATAGTGGCGCCTCCATGATTTGGCAAATGATTACTATTGAAATTGGGCGCGACTGTCTGAAGAGAGACCACATTCTGGTCAATCAGGTCTTGGATCTTATGCTTCAGGTTGATACAGTCCTCAGTATCATGTCCAACACTGTTGGAGTGATACGCGCACCTCTGATCAGGTCTGTAAAACTTTGAGCTAGTGTCAACCGGTTTGGGCCCCACTAGATGAATATATCCTGCCGTAGTTAATTGCTTGAACAGCTTTGTTCGGCTTTCAATAAGCGGAGTGAAAATTCTAGCAGGCTTCTTCTCAAATCTGGGACGGGGGGGATCGTAATTGCCTTGTTGAGGGGGAGGCATTTGGCGATAATTTGGAGCTTTCAGACGGGGGGATTGATATCTAAGATATGAGTTGGTTTGGTAGTTTGGTTGTGGAGCTTGGTAGTTCGAGGGGGTATTTTGGTAAAATGGATCTGGGTTTTGGTACATTGGGGAGGCGTTTGGTGATTTGTCTGAACGTTAGCACAGTTGGGAGTGACATTTCGGTAGTGATGAGATGGAGTCTGGTAAACTGGAAGGGGAGTTTGGTAGATAGGAGGGGGAGTTTGGTAGCTTGGAGAGAGAGTATTTTGATAGCTAGGAGGAGGGGTATTTTGGTAACTGGGGGGAAGGGTATTCTGGTGATCAGCCTATGCATAACAAGCTGGGTATGAACTCTGTGAAGGTCGAGAACGACCTTGGTATGATGAGGATTTCCTTGGGGTCTTCTTCCCCTCATAAGAGATAGAGGACACATCCTCTCTTTTCTTCTTCAACAAGCCCGAAGATCCGGGTGAGGCAGCAACACGGGAAATCTTCCCGGTTCTCAATCCATCTTCGATAGTCTCACCTACCTTGATTATCTCAGCAAATTTTGCTCCAACGAGCAACATAATTCTGTCATAATATTCGGGCTCTTGCACCCGCACAAACACTTCGACAATTTCATTTTCTCGCATAGGAGGTCTAACTCTAGCTGCCTCATTTCGCCTTCTGTATGCGAATTCTCTGTAACTTTCGGTTGAATCCTGCTTCATCTTCTCCAAGGAGTAACGATCAGGAACGATCTCCACATTGTAGGCGAATCGTTTGATGAAGTCCTTAGCCAGAGCGTTCCAGCTAGACCACTGTCTAGTTTCATGAGACGTAAACCATTCTAGAGCCTCTTCGCTCAGACTTCGACTAAAAAGCCGCATTAACAAAGCTTCGTCTCTCCCAACTCCCACGAGTTGGTCACAGTAGGCCCTCAGGTGTGCTAAGGGGTTCCCCGTTCCTCCAAAGACGTCGAATTTTGGCACCTTAAACCCTTCCAGGAGGTCCAAATTCGGATGAATGCACAGGTCTTCGTAACTCAATCCGGCTACCTTAGGAATGCAGTTCAGCTCCTTCATGGCTTTTCTAATTTCCTATTTCATATCTATCTTGGCGGTCTCTTCCTTTGACCTCCACTCTCTCTCCCTCTCCTCATAGTGGTCGAGCTCCGAACCATGGGCGTCATGATCTTTGGGGACCGATATTTGGAAAGTGGTTTTTTGCGGTAGTGGTGGAGAAATAAAGGGACTCTGACATTTAAAGGGGTGTGATAGTTTTAGGGGAAAGTCTGGGGGCTAGTATACTGGTTTTGGTGAATGAGGGAAGTGCGTGGGTTATTAGCGTTTTTGCTATGAGGGGGTAAGCCAGTTTGGTGGTTTGTATTGGGGGAAAGGAGTGGTGCTTAGGGGTTGGTATTTTGAGGAGGGGGTGGTGTTTGGTAAGAGGTTGAGGCGTAATGGGGGGTTTTGGGTGGTAAGGTCAATGATGGAGGGATTACGAGCAGGACTTGAAGGTGGGTTATGAGCTTGTTCCACGTTAGGACGGGGAATTTGAACTGGAGGTCTTCCGTCTGGTTGAGCGTTGACAGCAAAAATCGGAGGAGGCAAATCTTGTTTTCTCTGCATCTCGACCCTCATCTCAGCAATTTGTTGCATCAATTACAGGATCAATTCATTCTGATCAGCAAGGGCGGGCTGAGCCACCACGACATCAGTAAGGCTGGTTTCTTCGTTGTTATCACCCATTGCTGCTTTTCCCTTTTGTGAACTTTGAATGGGGAAGGAATCTGTAGGACCTTTAGATCTAGTGAAATAAGGATGATCGGCCAGTGTATCAACACAGATCAGTTCTAACTACCTGTAGAGAAAAAAAACTCAAAGGCAAATCTGTCAGTATTAGTTCTGGATGAATAATGCAAGATATCACATAGAAAGTAGATAAACACATAAAAGTTGCTTTGTCTGAGAACATGCCAACCCACGAATAATGGGAACTGAATTTTGAACAAGCAGGAATTTGCTCGTTTTATTTTGGGGCTAGTGACTCAGAAAATCTAAATTGCGTTGAGCTAAGGTCTTCTTATTGCATCTTCTGGCATCTGTTGATCTGAACTTAATGTTTCCTTGTAGAATGAAAGAGAGGAAAAAGAATTTTTTTAAAAGATAGGGGCCAGGCCATGAAAGGCTGCCTACGTATCTCCCAAGGAGAATTCAGGCCCTACGTAGTTCGATACATAGGAAATTTTCATTTTCATTCATTCTTTTCTGGTGATTACAAGGAAAGTGAAAAAATAGATAAGAAAGCTCCTAAAAGATAGATGGTGCCTTCACTGAAGCTCCTTCCTATGACTGCCGTATTAGCCACGGGGGACAAACTCAACTTGAATCTTTCCCATGTTGACGAGGGATTCCACGTCATAGCGAAACCTGAGGCACCTTCCAATGTTGTGATCTATGGCATCATGATAAGGGCAGGGTTTCCAGATCTCAATTCCAATGAGATCGATTGCTTCGTCATCCTTTTTTATAGAGGCCAAGACTCCTTTTTGAACTAACAGACTGAAGATATCCAGCAACGTTTTCTTGAAAGGCGTGAAGTAGTAACAATAAAACAAAGTGTGCTCAGTGACCGACATATTAGGCTCCTGTTGGTCGCAGGTAAGGACGGTGTTCCCACCCCACACATACGGGATCTCCCCGACGTTGATTAGGTTGCGGATTGCTGCCTTAATCTCCACACATTCTTCTATAGTGTGTCCTCTTTGGTTCGGGTGGTAGGCACATGTCTTTTGAGAGCTTTCATGCCCAAACCCAAAAGTGGTTCCTTCGAAAGGCTTCAGCATACCTGACGCCTTATGGTGCTCGTAAATGAGAGCACACGGCACGACTCTTTCCCCCACGCTATGTGTCCGCTCATAAGCCGGGAGAGTGATCTTTTTGGCTCCTTCTTTCAGACGTCCTACGAAGAGAGGCATATAGAATATTTCCTCATCGGCATCTTCTTCAGTAGCTCCAGGGTGAGTGTCTTCGGGACCACTATTGGGTTCTTGATTGAAGAAAGAGCATTTCCCGCGTATCTTCTGAAGTCTCATAGTTATATCATTCTTGAAGGCGTCATGTTCCTTTCGCACAACAACTGTCTTTTTACTTATAACATCGTATTTTGTCATCTTTGCTGCCAATTCCGCATCTAGTGCGGCATTTGTTGCTCGTGTGACCGCAGTGGCAAACTCCACTTCTATTCTCCTTTCTCTGGTTTCTTGGATCTCTTGCCTGAGCCGCTGCAATTCCATCCTCAAATCCTCCTCAGTTAGCTCTATGTCGATACCCTTGCTCTTTTCCATCTTAGCAACAATTTCACCTTTTCTGAGATGATAGAGTAATATTTCAGGATTTGATAGTAAGATTTTATTTCTGGCTGAGAAACTTAAGACTCATGGAATTTTGGTCGGACATTTGATAGTGACTTGTATTTGGTATTGGGGAAATTTTCAGGAAATTTTTGAAAAGGAGTGGGCTAAAAATGTCCTCATTCAAAGCAACAATACCACATAAACAGTTTAAAGCACACAAGCATATATCGCGTGTCCTAAACAAGTAGGGGGCCCTTTTGTGCCAAGGGTAGGCCTAGCGTATTTGAAAGATGTATGCGTAGAATTGAACCATTTTGTTACCCCAAAGCAAATTTCGCATATAAAATGATATTCAAGAAGCGAAAATAAGCACGGGAAGTAGGGAATAAACGGGAAACACAAAAGAAAAGGCCCACGCAGGGGTCATTTGCAGAAAGTACCAAAATACAAGAAAGGCAAGCCCACGCAGGGGCAAATAACAACAAATACACATAGAAAATCCCACGCAGGGGAGAAATCCACTAGGAGGTCCCTGATGGTCCTGCTTCTGATCTACTCCTCTTGTTCTGTGCCATGAGATGTTGAAGCCTATATTGAATCATTAGTAAGTATCCTTCGCTCTGGCGGCCTTTCTCTTCCTAGTCCTCGAGGCACATTCCGCTTTTCTTATCTCCAATCCATAAGTTAAGCTCTCCCAAATCGCTTCTCAAGCTTTCTAATTCTTGAGTTACGCTCTCGAGGGCGTACTTATCCTCCTCTTGCTTTTGGAGAAATTCCTCGTGTATTTCCTGGGCTTCTCTTCTTACCTCTCTTAGTTATATCAAAGCTTTGGACTCTTTGTCCTCTACATTGCGGTAAATGTTAGGAACTGAGAAGGAGATACCATGTATACTGCGCTTCAACCAAGCTTTGTAAGTTTCATCGTACCCCGCATTAAATCGATCTATGGCAATGGTGTCATTGTTCATTTGCACTGCTCTTTTCCATTCTCTCAGCATCTCTGAAGCCTCATGCACTCTATCATCCCCGATGTCAAACAATAGATACGGTAGTATGCTTCTAGGTGTGTAGTTTGTCTTCTTTCGAACTGCCTCATGACTCGAATGGGCGCATATGGGCGGATACCTCGAATACCTGGTAGAGGAAGCATAAGTTTTCTGTCGCCCCGTACTATGGCATCTTTCGATATGAAACAGTCGAACATCCACACTGGATATTTTCTTCTCTCAACTCAGAGAAAATTTGAGCTGGATATTTTCTTCTCTCAACTTAGAGAAAATTTGAGCCCATCTTTCTCTAGTTCTCTTTTTTTCTAAGTATGCCCAGAACAACATGTCATTCAAATTCTTCAGAGCATTATGCTCATCGAGGGTATGGAGTTTTTGAGTTCCGTGTCTCTTCACCAAGTGACTCATTATCCACCATTGAAGAAGAAGGTTGCAACCCTGAAAGTAACGATGCCCTTCCTTGCATTTTCCCAAAGCATGGTACATGTCAGAAAGGATGACAGGTGTGATAGGATAATACTTTACTTTCCCTTGGTTCACATGTCCGTGGAATAGAGTGTGTGTAACCATTATCACCCGGGTGTTGATACTGAGGCTCGGGCCTTGTGGGAAAACCATGGTGCCTAATAGGGCGATAGTAAATGCCAAAGGTCTGATCTCGTCCCATTCTTTGAAAGTGACCCTGAACTCTTGGTTGTAATTCGTATAGAAGGTCGCATGTCCAAATCTGACGTAGAGCTCCATAAAAGAAACGCTAGAAACCTCGGCCCAGTAGGCGCAATCCTTTCTTAATCCGAGCCAGTTTACAATATCATCGAGGGTAGGCTTGTTAGGGATTAGGATGTTTTCCCATTTTCTCACTTTTTCTTCAAGCCCTGTACCGACTTTGTCTATTCCATCCCAAATTTCCTCGATTGTTGGGGTGATCTCCATGGTTCCAAATCTGAACACCATTTTCTCGTTGTCCCAATAGCCTGTGAGGACTTCAATCAGTTCGGGCCACCCAACCATGTTGATGAAGTTCTGTTAGGGCTCCTATATATTTGTTGAGGGCCCTTTTGTAAACCACAGTGAGGTCGTTGTACCACATTTTGAGTAGAACCGGGGGTTCCACTACCATATCGAATTTGGGGAATCGATCCATACCTACAAAACAAAGCACGGTTAAGATTCCCTCCCCCAAATAGGCAACAATCAGGTTTCCACACACACATCTTTCAAATGTCAAATAATACGGTATGTCGTTAGGTCGTGGACCTTGGACATGATTTTTGGTCGGCTTTACTAATGGACTTAATACGCCTTGGGTATTAAGCCGTCTTAGGCTAATGCTTAGATTTGGATTTGGTTTCACTCTACTCTAGGTTGACTAGAATTGGTTTAGAAATGACGGTTACCCGAGTCGGACAAACAACGGGTTGAAGTCTAATAAACGACGTTGGATGACCACAAACCAACTATTCATATATCACTTCCAAATAATTCAACCTGTGTTTTTCTGAAGGACAGCCGTGGTAAGCCACGTAATTGCCTTTTTCCTAATGCAATTTATTTGTCGTTTGGAGGAATCGGGTGCCATGAATGCCACAGTTCAATATATAGGATACACAAAACAAATAGATAGTTAAAACACGTAGCCAAATAACTTAATCTTAAGGTTAGAACCATTCAAATCCCCAGCGGAGGTCGCCATTCTGTTTATTTAAAAAAATATATTTAAGACTGGTTTAAGAGTCGCCACTTAATTTTAAAGTAAAATTAAGAAAACCAATTTTTTCAACAGATTAAAACAGAAATCAATTGAAAATATACAAAGGGTTCGAGGTCCTTATTAGCATTTCGGGAAGGGGTTTAAAGCACCCGAAATGCCCACTAATACGCGGTTATCCGACAATTAATTATTTGGCTAAAATA
>NW_006239293.1:374509-378300 GCF_000226075.1 Solanum tuberosum | reverse complement strand
TATCTATCCGAGCCCTTTTGTGGGTTTTGACTTAAAATAGCTTTTGGAAGTGGGACCTACTTTTTATCGAAATGACCTCTGATGGAAATTTCGACTGCGCCGTTCAGTCTGGAATATCAAATTTGGTATGGTTGCATATCTCGTTTGCGTGCACGGGGTTCCGAACGAGTTCGGAGCACCCCGTCGGAGTTTTTAGTTTTTGGGAAATTGCAGATTTTCTGCAATAAATGCAGAAAAACAGCAACATATTTTCCAAAATTTCAAACCCTCATAACTCTTTCATCTCTCAACCGATTTGGGCGATCCAACAGGAAAAGTTGTGAGATTTTTTGAGGACAACGCGTTGGTGAGCTCGGATAGTGATTTGGGGTCTCCGTTTGAGGTAAATTTTGCAATTAACCTGACTGCAGAACCCTTTTTCGAGCTGTGGTTTTTGGCATTATTGTTTTGATCATATCTCACTCATTTTAGCTCGGAATTGGGTGATTCGAAGTTCCTGGTGTTTAAAATTATCGTGTCTTCGTCGTAGAGTGTTCAAGGAGTGCTGGGAACTTTTTGATACTCGTTAATTTCAAGTTTAGGCTGCTGCAATGTTTTCTTTTAAGTTGATATAAGGGTGGTTTTCTTGCTTGTTGGGTGTTGATGCATTTTGATCCCCGAATTGTGTTCCATTTTGGACCACAAGTTTGGGGTGCTGTTTAGGGTGTCTTGACGGAGTCAAATTCGGACAGTTCAGTGCGGGTCCCACGATTCCCGTTTGACTCCAAAATTGATCCGTCTCCGTTTGTTGTGATTTTAGTGTCTAAACTACTGTAATAACGTTGTGATTCTATTTGTGATAGCGGGGCAGCGTTTAGAGACCGTTCGGAAAGGGAAAGCTCCGAAGTAGTGATTTTGGAGCGCGTGTGATCGGCCTACAGGTAGGCTACGGTTTCCCTCTCTTAGATTGAGCTCGAGAATGTGAATGCATGTTGATTAGTTGGGATTTGGGTTGGGTAGTTATTGAATCCTACATAGGTGTTAAGAAATCATGTTTTCGGCCTATTTCGGGAACTATCGGGTAACTGTGAGCATGCTTTGTGTTATTAACGGACCCTCCTCGCTATGTGGAGTGCTTGCATGCTTAATTATTGTTATTTGAAAAATGTTGGGCCTTAGTTTAGGTTTGACTAGGGCTTGCCTTAGAAATACATGATTTAGATCGATAGGCCTTAGTTTTACCCCGACGCCGCTGGGCCGGCTTAGATCCCTGTAGACTGGTGTAGCAGACTTGAGTCTGATAGTTTAGGCCTTAGTTAGGAGATACTCTTTCTCCGACTATAGTTATCCATATTTTCCCCGTTGTTACGGCATCACGAGTTACATCGGCGACACTAGTTCTACTTCGCGGTTTGAATTTGATTTTCAATTTGGTTCCAAGGACTTACATTGATTAGCTAAGTACGGACGGCGTTCCACGGACATTTCTGAGTATGGATCGATTGGGACTCTTTCAACAGCTACATTGGCACCTTTATAGAGCATCCGGTTAGAGTTCCGGACTCTATTCCCCAGATACTTATATAGAGCATCCGGTTTAAGGTCCGGCCTCTATCGCCCAGATACTTATATAGAGCATCCGGTTTAAGGTCCGGCCTCTATCGCCCAGATACTTATATAGAGCATCCGGTTTAAGGTCCGGCCTCTATCGCCCAGATACTTATATAGAGCATCCGGTTTAAGGTCCGGCCTCTATCGCCCAGATACTTATATAGAGCATCCGGTTTAAGGTCCGGCCTCTATCGCCCAGATACTTATATAGAGCATCCGGTTTAAGGTCCGGCCTCTATCGCCCAGATACTTATATAGAGCATCCGGTTTAAGGTCCGGCCTCTATCGCCCAGATACTTATATAGAGCATCCGGTTTAAGGTCCGGCCTCTATCGCCCAGATACTTATATAGAGCATCCGGTTTAAGGTCCGGCCTCTATCGCCCAGATACTTATATAGAGCATCCGGTTTAAGGTCCGGCCTCTATTGCTCAGATACCTATATAGAGCATCCTGTTAGAGTTCCGGCCTCTTATACTTGTTACCTGTGATTGGTTACTTGGGTACTTCTGGTGAGCATCCGGTTCGAAGTCCGGCCTCCGTACTGTCAGATTTTACTAATTAGGGTTAAGGTTCTGATTCGTGTTCTTCGTTCTTCGGTTCTTTTATGCAATTCTCTTTAGTTATAGTTATTTTGTGTACTCGTCGGGCTTATGGGGGTCCGTTCGGGTTTTTATTTAACTTGCGCACGAGTGTACCTTCTGGGCTTATGGGGGCCCAGTTAGGTGTAGTTAGCTTATAGATTACTTTAGTTAGTTCTTTGTACACTCGTGTGCATTCCCTTGTTAGTTGGATTTTAGTTCTTGACTTCGGTTTGTGTTATTCCTTCTTTTCATATTGCCTTTACTTTTCAAGTTCAGTCGGCCTATGATGCCTACTGGGTACCGGTTGTTTTGGTACTCATGCTACGCTCTGCATCTATTTCGTGAAGCAGGTCCGGGCACTAGTAGCCAGCGTTGATCGAGCTTGGAGCAGACTGATCCGGAGACGGGAGTGAGCACACGACGTTTTGTACTATTTCAGTCTCCATCTGTATATATAGACTTATCTTTTACCTTTCGAGACAGTCCAGTCTCAGTTGTCCAGTTTTGGGACTTGTAATTGTATGTTATCTGTTTTACTAAGTTGTGATTGCCTATTTATACTTCTTATAACTGGAATAGCAAATGATCATACTAGTAAACTCTGATTGTGTACAGATACTGCACTTGCGCTTTCTTTGTTGAGTACAAGGCATATTCACGCAGCTACTTTGTGATCTCAACTGTGATCCTAGTGCTATCTGAATACAAGGATGAGTTATTCCTCCGGTCTGCCATGGATTAGTCTTGTTTTTCTAGTTCGTTTTCCGGACTTAGACGTTCTTTAGTTTTTTTTTTTGGGATTGCATCACCATATTCTAGACTAGTAAAAGTTTTGGTACTCGACTTTCAGGTTCCAGGAGAGATATTATCGCAATTGTTTATGACTTGGTAAGGTGTAAGTGAAGAAAATAGAAGTCAAGCCTTATTTCGAATTGTTCGGTATTTTAGGACCGAAATAATTAGGTGTGATGCGGAAGCTAGCAAAGCAAACCTCAAAAGACCATGAGTAAGAAGACAAACGAGAAATATGCCAAAAGACACAAAGATTTAACGTGGTTCGGTCAATCGACCTACATCCACAAAGGAGATGAGCAATCGACTATATAAATATGAGAGTACAAAATATAGAGAGAAATAATCTCAACCAATTCACTCGGAATACATGAGAGTAGGGGTGTACATGGCCGGGTTGGTTCGGGTTTTTCAAATATCAAACCAAACCATTTAGGTCGGATTTTTAAATTTATAAACCAAACCAAACCAATAAAACTCGGGTTTTTCAACCTCGGGTTTTTTCGGGTTTTTCCGGTAAAGTATTATTCATACACAACATATAATTTACTTGTACTTCAAATATTTCTTTAGTCCTACCAAAATACAACTATCTAAGATGTTTCTTAAAAATATAACACAATATGATATGATTAATGACACTAAAATATCCAACAAAAATAATAATAATGAAATCGCGTAAAACAAATATTGCAAATTAACAAGTCATAATGAAAATGATCATAATTTAAAAGTACTAAATCATGCTAAAATTAAGTTTAATAAGTATTAGTTACATGACTAAATATTAAAGAAAATTAAAATTAAATTATGTATTTTAATTGTC
>NW_006239293.1:355118-374046 GCF_000226075.1 Solanum tuberosum | reverse complement strand
TAAAAACTATGAAAAAGTATAAGAAATATTTAAAAATTATATCAAAGTAAATATTTTTATGTATAAAATAAAATTTTAAAATTATATATATAAATTCGGGTTGGTTTGGTCTCGGGTTGGTTTTTTTTAGTTAAAACCAACCCAACCCAAATATAGTCGGGTTTTTTTTTTTTCAAAACCAAACCAAGTCAAACCAAACCACTAGTCGGGTTTTTTTTCCGGGTTGACTCGGTTTGCGGTTTGGTTCGGTTCTCGGTTCGGTTTTGTACACCCCTACATGAGAGGTTCACATAAGTGATAACGTATCAAGCTTGTGTCCCACAAATTCTCCCCCTAACCAAAACTCTCAAAGCCCTTAAGACTACATTGTGAATGCTGATTAAGTTAGAAGGAACATACCTCTATTTATAGAGTCCTAAACCTTTTCCTACCAGAAAAAGACTAGCCAATCCTAAACCTTTTTCCTAAAAGAAAAACCTATTTATGGTAAGAAACTCAGGGCAATTAATATCCAACATGGTAGATTATGTGTTAGTAGTTAATTGATTTTCCCACCGAAGGTTAGTGTGGGTGTCACTCACGACGGATCGGAATCATGACAAAATCACCTCTAAATACCAGATATACATTCATTTGATTAATGATTTGTAAATTGTAGAACTTTCAAAAAAAATTAATTCATTTTAACTTTTAAAATTCTGACTTTATATCAAATATACATTCCAATTATTATTCGTTATTATTAAATTAAATCAAATAACGTGTTGAACTTCACATCAAATTTAAATATCTCATCATATAAAATCATCAAACAAACAAAGTTGTGAACGAATTATGTTTGTCAATTAATAGTTTGAACTAAAATATCCATATTGTTAATATTCTGATCCAAAAATAGCTTTATTGTTAATATTATGATCCAAAAATGCCCTATCGTATTTTTTACCCAAAAGTATGGAGTAATAGGAGTATTTTTGCATCAAAATATTGCCGGCAAGAAAATTTCTGGACCAAACTATTAATAAAGGACATTTTTATTCATTTTGACACAATTTAAAGACATTTTGACCCTTTTTTCGTAAATTTAATGTAATGAAAAATGACTATAAACAAGAGGAAAACATGAATTAAGTGGTAAATTATATTAATTGTTAACATTACTAAAAAAATGTTCATCTCAAAATACTTGTCAATTTACAATAGTAAACTTGAATTAATTAATTTTTTTAATTTAATTCTTAAAAAATTAATAACTTTTTAAAATAAACTATATTAATTACACTGAAAGAGTTGACAATAAATTGATAAAAATATCTTGTTTTTATACAAAATCTTTTAAAAACGTGTAAAAACTAATATGAGACAAACATATTATTTACAAACACGTGATGGATAATATTATTGTCAAAATACGGCAACATATTGATATTGACGACTTGCTAACTTGTGGTCTCAAAAACATTACACACTATGGAAAACGTGATCTAAGTAAGTGTTGTCGACATTCTCTTAACTAAAAGTCTCGATACAAATTTAATCAAATTTATTATTTTTATTAAAATAATATATAATTATTGAATTTAAAATTTAATTATTAATATTTAAAATAATTATTTCAAAATTTTAAAATTCAAAATTTATAAAATTAAAATTTCTACTTCAATATCTGGTCATCACAAAAACAAAAGTGAGCGGAGAATCAAGAATGCATATCCGTTAGTGCAAACTGCTATTCTTATCTTAAAGTTGTCATATGTATAGGATCTTTAATTCGTTTTTAAAAATAAAATTATATATTTATAAACTATACAAAAAATGGCTTTAAAATATTTATATAAAAAAGTCATGATTAAAGTAAAATTCATTTGGCTTTTAAAACTTGAATGGTACTGCTTAAATTGCAACGGAATAAATAATACTTCCTTTGTCTCAATTTATATGACACATTCAAGATTTTAAGATTCAAACAAATCTATCTTTGACCATACATTTTTCATACATCTTTTAAATATTTTGAATTGTTAGTTATTGTGACTTATTGTACTTTTTACATAGTTTACAAATATATAAATATCATTTAAAAAAATTTGAAGATTACATGAGTAAATTCTCGATCAAACTTAAATTGTTTGACTCTCAAAAAATAAAATAAAATTCAGTGATGAAACTTTTCACATTATTTATCAATACTCCTTCAATTTTAATTTGTTTTTTTGATTTGACTCAATACGAAGTTTAAGAGAATAAAAAAGACTGCCGACATACTCATATATATATATATATTTTTTTTTTTAAGACATACTCATATGAAAAGATATTAATACTAACATACGTAAGGAATAAAAACTCTACAATCGTCGTACATACACAACACATTATATAACATAGACACTTCTCAAGCTTGTTTTCATCAACCAAAAAAAGAAGAAAAAGAGGAAAAAATGTTGTTCAACTTTGATCTTTCAATTAATATATTCTCACATCTTTATTTTTTCTTCTTTCCCTTAGTAATAGTCTTGTTATTTTTCATCATGAATATTTCAAAAACCATTTTAACCAATGTTTTCATATATCCCAAGTCTATCAAAATCCCAAGATCCTATCCAATTATTGGCTCTTATTTCTCAATCAAATCCAATATAAATCGCCGAATTCAATGGACATCTGAAATTGTTTTAAGTACACTACCATCTCTTACTTTTACACTTTATCGACCACTAGGCCATCGTCATATATTCACAGCCAACCCCTCTAATGTTGAACACATTCTCAAAACATGCTTTCATAATTATCAAAAAGGGTATCTTGGTAAAGAAACTTTAAAGGATCTTCTAGGCAATGGTATCTTTAATGCTGATGGTGAGATTTGGAAGTACCAAAGAAAACTTGCTAGTCATGAATTCAACTCCAAATCTTTACGTAAGTTCATTGAGAATATTGTAGATGTTGAACTGTCTGATCGTCTCATTCCTATTCTGACTATGTCCGCGTCTCAAAAAAGTGTTGTTGACTTTCAAGATTTGCTTCAAAGGTTCACTTTTGACAACATTTGCATGGTTGCTTATGGGTACGATCCAGCATATTTGTTACCATCCTTTCCGGAGGCAAAATTTGCAAATGCTTTTGAAGAAGTTGTTCGTATTAGTAGTGATAGATTCAATTCCCTTGCCCCGTTTATATGGAAGCTCAAACGAATTCTCAACGTTGGATCTGAGAAGAAATTAAGAGTTTGTGCAACACAAATTCGCAATATGGCTAAGGAAATGATTAAGCAAAAGAAGGAAAGATCAAATTATAATAAGAGGTCTAGTGACGATCTTCTTTCAAGATTCTTAATAAGCTCATCAGACGAAGAACAAAACATGCATGATGAAGAGTTCATTATAGATATTGTCATTAGTTTTATCTTGGCCGGAAGGGACACAGCTTCTGCTGCACTAACATGGTTTATTTGGTTGATTTCGAAGAATCCAGAAGTGGAAAAAGCAATCTTGGAGGAAATAGCTAAGACGACAATGTCATCTTCCTTAACGTATGATGAAGTGAAAGACATGCCATACACTCATGCATCGTTATGTGAAAGCATGAGACTTTACCCTCCCGTCCCTGTTGATACTAAAGAAGCCATGCAAGATGATATATTGCCTGATGGGACATTTGCAAAGAAAGGAACGCGAATAAGCTATCATCCATATGCAATGGGGAGGGTAGAGGACATATGGGGGAAGGACTGGCAGGCTTTTAGGCCAGAAAGATGGTTGAAAAGGGATGTCAAGACGGGGAATTGGAAGTTTGTTCCTAAGGATCCGTTTGTGTATCCAGTGTTTCAAGCTGGACCTAGGGTTTGTTTAGGGAAGGACATGGCGTTCTTGCAAATGAAGAAGGTGGTGGCCGGAGTTTTACCACGATTTAGGTTTGTTCCGGTGGTGGATGAAGGTGAGGAGCCGGTGTTGATAGCTTACCTTACTATTAAGGTGAAAGGGGGTCTCATGGTGAGGATTGAGGAAAGGACAAATTAAAATCGTCCTAAGGTAAGAAAAAAAAGGATACATGTGCATGTGCATTGCATCGCGTGTATGCACATGCACATGTATGTATAAGAGAAAAGGAACAAGATGTGTTGGTCTACGTCCAATTAGAGTAATCAGTGTGCAATAAATGTTGTAGAAGGGTTTGAAAAGAAGGGGTTTTGCTAAAAATGATCTATGTGTGTGTGAGGAAGGTTTTTTCCTTTTTCAGTTGTCTAGTCTTTTTCTTAATTGTACCATCTTATCAATGTTTATTATTGTGATCGTAAAATAATAAATAAATAAAATGTTTTAATAAAGTTGTTTATATCACTAGTGTTTTTTTCGATAGGAGATTCAAATCCTATGTAAAATTTCATAACTTTGGAATAGTAAAAGTTGCTTTGTTTGTCCCATTTGGAATTATCATCAATTAATTCTTTTTGCTACATGAAATATAAATTGTTTTAGTAAATTTTAAATGAAAAATTTAAATTATTTGTTTAATTATAGTTATTTAATTAACAAGTAATTTTAAATAATAAATTTAATTGGTTGTTAATGGGTCAAATTCATTATTTATTTAAGGAGAAGCTGCCTAATTACACAAACATTCCTATCATATTTATTAATTCTCTCTATAGTTTGAAATAATTAGAGTACATTTAATCTCACTATTTAATAATTTCATACCAAATTTCAAGGCAGATACATGTGAATCACACTAGATACGCATTATATGCATGTATTTAGTGTGATTCACATGTATTTGATATACCAAATACGCGAGTGAAATATGAGAGTGGCGAGCGAGATGGGAGGGAGGCGAACGATATTTGTCTATGTCAGATACATGCGAATCCACTTTGATACAATATATCTAGAATAAATTACACCTAAGTTTGACCTCAGGTATCTAGACGTATCAGGACGCACCAAATTTTGATAAATTCATAAATTTCAAACTAACATACATCTAAATAATTAGCTTCTAAACTTGCAGAATTTCGATAATTTACCTTTTATTTAATATTCTATATATGCCGGAGTTCTTTTTGGTCAGCTCATTTTTTAATTTTTTTTATATCTTTGGTACTTTTATCTTTTTATTACAGGTTGCTTTAATATCCCATATTATTACTATTTAATATATATAAAAACAATTATTTATGGAATGAGTTTATCATTTTAATTCTATTAATTATAAAGTGAATAAATTAAAAACTTAAGATTTTCAAAAAGTTCTATATTTTTCAAAATAATTAATTGTGAGGGTATAATAGATTAAACTTTTTTGTCATTTCTTGATTTGTCAAAATGAACCAGTAAGCAATTAGAGACAAGTAAAAAAAAAATGGACAAGTAATTAGGGACCGAGAAAATATTATTTTCTCTAATACCTTGTAAGTAACTATCTCTAAAAACTTTCCTTCCTTCCTAACCATTATGATCTCTCCACCATCACCAACCATTTCCATTAATGTTTATTAAGTTTGGATGTGTAGTTGAGAGGTATTGGTTGTTGGTTGGTGACAATTGAATTCGTTTAATTACTTTTGCTCACAAGTGCTGTACTTGGGCCCCATGCTGTAGTCCTTTTTTCAAGAGAAAAGAGCATATGGTTTCATAATTGATATATTCACTTCGTTTCGATTTAAATAATGAGTACATGGTTGTAGGCCCAAGTAACACTATTATGGTATGTGAAAAAAATGAGCTTATTGTTTTATTTTTGATGAATCCATCGACACACATCTAAAGTTGACATAATTTTTCACTTAGACACTTAAACTAAGACTTGTATTATTCAAACAACTGATGTAGGACCTAACTTTACCATTTTGACACTTTTACACAATTCACACTTTGACATGTCATCGGTGAGTGTGTTTACACACTCTCTACATAGTTGGTTGAGTTAGCGAAAAATATCAAAATGGCACAGCCAGACCTTCTATGGTGTTTAAATGGTACAAGACTTGGCAGTGGTCTTTAAACGAAAGATGTTGTTATCTTTGATGTGTCCCCACTTTCTACAACCCCCAACTACCCTTGAATAGGCCTAGCAGACATAGTTGTACCAATTACAAGTAATATCACTAGCAAAAGGAAGAAAGAAATCACTGATCATTCTTGTTTGTAAATTACTCTTAGCATATTCAACAGGTAAAGTAAAGTTGTTAGTAATTAAAGATAGAAACATTTATCAAAAATCATTTTGTGTTTTCTTGTTTTGCTTTGCAGATTTCAGAAATGGATATCGGCTTAGCAGTTGGTGGTGCATTTCTCTCTTCAGCTTTGAATGTTCTCTTTGATAGGCTTACTCCTCAGGGTGATCTGCTCAACATGTTTCAGAAACATACGAATGATGTTCGGCTCTTAAAGAAGCTGAGAATGACTTTGCTTGGTCTTCAAACTGTGTTAAGTGATGCAGAGAATAAGCAAGCATCAAATCAATTTGTGAGCCAGTGGCTTAATGAGCTTCGAGATGCTGTGGACTCTGCTGAAAATTTGATGGAACAAGTCAATTATGAGGTTTTGAGACTTCAGGTGTCTAGCAACCAGCAAGTAAGTGACCTCAACCTGTGCTTGAGTGATGATTTCTTTCTTAACATAAAGGAGAAGTTGGAAGACACTATTGAAACATTGAAGGATTTGCAAGAGCAAATTGGTCTACTTGGCTTAAAGGAACATTTTGGTTCGACTAAACGAGAAACTAGAACACCTTCAACTTCTTTGGTTGACGATTCTGATATCTTTGGAAGGCAGAATGATATAGAGAATTTGATTGACCATTTATTGTCTGAAGATGTAAATGGAAATTTTTTGACTGTAGTTCCTATTGTTGGAATGGGAGGTGTGGGTAAGACAACACTTGCTAAAGCGGTTTACAATGATGAGAAGGTGAAAAACCATTTTGGTTTGAAAGCTTGGTTTTGTGTTTCTGAGGCATATGATGCTTTCAGAATAACGAAAGGGTTACTTCAAGAAATTGGCTCATTTGACTTAAAGGTTGGTGACAATCTTAATCAGCTACAGGCCAAATTGAAGGAAAGCCTGAAGGGAAAGAAGTTTCTTGTTGTCCTTGATGATGTGTGGAATGATAACTATAATGAGTGGGATGACCTGAGAAATCTTTTTGTACAAGGAGATATGGGAAGTAAGATCATTGTAACTACACGTAAGGAGAATGTTGCCTCGATGATGGGTAGCAGAGCAATCAACGTGGGAACTCTGTCTAGTGAAGTCTCTTGGGATTTATTCAAACGACATTCACTAGAAAATAGGGATCCTGAGGAACACCCAAAATTTGAAGAGGTTGGAAGAAAAATTGCAGACAAGTGCAAAGGGGTGCCTTTAGCTCTAAAGACACTTGCTGGTATTTTGCGCTGCAAATCAGAGGTGGAAGAGTGGAGAGACATTTTAAGTAGGAAAATATGGGACCAACCAAGTTGTTTGAATGGTATATTACCAGCGTTGATGCTGAGCTACAATGATCTTCCTCCAGATTTGAAGCGATGTTTTGCTTATTGTGCAATATATCCAAAAGATTATCTATTTTGCAAAGACCAAGTTATATACTTGTGGATTGCTAATGGTCTTGTACAGCAGTTTCATTCAGGTAACCAATACTTTTGTGAGTTGAGATCAAGATCATTGTTCGAAAGGGTCCCAGAGTCTGAAGGGAAACCGGAGGGATTCTTAATGCATGACCTAGTCAATGATTTGGCCCGAATTGCATCTTCAAAACTTTGTATTAGGTTGGAAGAGAACAAAGGATCTCATATGTTGGAACAAAGTCGGCACATGTCCTATTCCATGGGAGAAGGTGATGACTTTGAACAGTTGAAGCCCCTCTACAAATTGCAGCAGTTGAGGACATTGCTTCTAATCGATACTGATTACTCACCTCCGCTAACCAAGAGGGTGTTGCATAACATATTGCCAAGACTAACATCCTTAAGGTCATTATCGTTGTCAAATAGTTGGATTGTGGAGTTGCCAGATGTGTTGTTTATCAAATTAAAGCTTCTCAGATTCTTGGACCTTTCTAGGGTGCTGATTGAAAAGTTGCCAGATTCCATTTGTGTATTGTATAACTTGGAGACACTTCTACTGTCACATTGTAGTAATCTTAAGGAGTTACCGCTGCAGATGGAAAAGCTAATCAACTTACGCCATCTTGACGTAAGCAACACTTTTAGCTTGAAGATGCTGCTACATCTAAGCAAGTTGAAAAGCCTCCAAGTGCTAGTGGGAGCTAAGCTTCTTCTAGGTGGTCATGGTGGATTGAGAATGGAAGATTTGGGTGAACTGCATAACTTGTATGGATCTCTATCAATTCTAGAGTTGCAAAATGTGGTTGATAGAAGGGAAGCTCTAAAGGCAAACTTTTGGGAGAAGAATCATGTTGACAAATTATCATTGGAGTGGAGTGAAAGTACCGCCGACAATTCACAAACTGAAAGAGACATACTTGATGAGCTATGTCCACACACAAACATAAAAGAACTCCAAATCACCGGATATAGAGGGACAAAATTTCCAAATTGGCCACCTAGTCTTTCGTTTCTTGAGCTGGTTAAATTGTCTATTGATTCCTTGCCAGCACTAGGACAACTCCCTTCTTTGAAATTCCTTTTCATTAGAAGGATGCATCGAATAACAGAGGTTACAGAAGAATTCTATGGAAGTTCGTCATCTGGAAAACATTTTAACTCTCTTGAGAAGCTTGAATTTGAAGATATGCCAGAGTGGAAGCAATGGCACGTACTAGGAAGTGGCGAGTTCCCTATACTTGAGAATCTTTCAATTGAAAATTGTCCGAAGTTGATAGGGAAGTTGCCTGAAAATCTTTGTTCTCTGACAGAATTGAGCATTTCAAGATGTCCTGAACTCAATTTAGAGACACCTCTTTTTAACGAGGCTGAACTGTTTACATCCCAACTTAAGGGAATGAAGCACATTGTTGATTTATATATTGTTGGTTGTAACTCTCTTACCTCCTTACCTTTTAGCATACTGCCGAGTACCTTGAAGACAATAACCATATCTCGTTGCCAGAAATTGAAATTGGATCCACCAGTCGGTGAGATAAGTTATTGTAACATGTTTCTCGAGAGATTGAAACTGCATGAATGTGTTTCTATAGATGATATATCACCTGAGTTGGTCCCAAGAGCATGCAAATTGAATATATCTAGTTGCCATAACATAACTAGCTTTTCGATTCCTACTGTGACTGAGAGACTCTTCATTTTTGGATGTCACAACCTTTCGGTTGCATGTGGGGGCAGCCAGATGACGTACTTGGGTATCGTCTACTGTGAGAAGCTGAAGTGGCTGCCAGAACGTATGCAGGAACTCCTTCCATCTCTTAAGGAACTGGAACTGTTGGATTGTCCAGAAATAGAGTCCTTTCCTGAAGGAGGAATGCCATTCAATTTACAACAACTTCGAATTGGGAATTGCAAGAAACTGGTGAACAGCCGAAAAGAGTGGAGTTTACATAGACTCCCCTGTCTCAGAAAGTTAGTGATCGAACATGATGGCAGTGACGAAGAGATCGAACATTGGGAGTTGCCTTGCTCTATTCAAAGATTTGAGGTATCCAATCTGAAAACATTAAGCACCCAACTTCTCAAAAGCCTCACCTCTCTTGAAGATCTACGTATTGGTAATTTACCTCAAATTCAGTCAATGCTGGAAGAAGGGCTTCCCTCCTCTCTTTCTCACCTCACTTCACTTCAAAGCCTAAGCATCTTCTCCTGCCATCAACTCCAGTCTCTTTCCCTTCCCTCCTCCCTCTCCAAGCTGAACATCGAGAATTGTCCTAATCTCCAATCACTTTCCGAATCAGCACTGCCTTCCTCCCTCTATGAGCTGACCATCGCGCATTGCGCTAATCTCCAATCCCTTCCAGCAAAAGGAATGCTCTCTTCCCTCTCTAAACTAGATATTTCCAACTGTCCATTCCTCAAACCACTCCTAGAATTTGACAAGGGGGAATACTGGCCAGAAATTGCTCATATCTCCATCATAGAAATCGATGAGGAATACCTTTAATGATTAAAACGAGTGGTACTCTCACAAATGTAAGTTTTTCTTTTTCCTCAGAAGCTTCCTATATTTGTTTACTTCCCTTGGCTTTTTTGTTTATTCTTTTCCTTTTTTAAAAATCTTGTTGAGCAGCATGGAGTGTTTATTGCCACTATGAAGCCAAGAAATCATCTTCACTTTGAGATGAATTTAATTTTAGATAACAAAAAAAAAGGTGATAAAATCTTTATATTCGCGTGGTAACACTGTAAAACAAAATCTAGTATAGATAGGAATTAAATAATTTGCTCCACAAAATTGCTAGCATAGTATAATATTAATGAACAAGTAACTTTTTACCATGATCTTCATCTCTATAGCAATTCATGTATACTTCTTCTTTCCATTTTCAGTGAGTTTAGAGTTATGCACATGTCCACTATCGAAGTCAAAGCTCTAATAGAATTCAAAGGTGTACGATACACAAGGTTTGTTTCCTATATAACAAAAATACAAATGTTTGTGCAACCATGTTAAATCGAAAGTTTTTAGTTCTTGTAAGCATCAGAGATCTGCTGTCACTATAGAAAATCTTTTTGAGTGAATCTATGTAGGATAGATTGTATTTGCACTATCCTTCAATGTTTGCACATATTTAATTGTGCCACAACATGACCATGGATAACTAAGGTTTGTCAATTGGTTGCTAAATTGAATATAAGGTGAGTTTTCTGTTGAAGCATATAGATTTCCTTACAAATATTTATGTAGGTTGGTGATGGTATTCTTGAAAGCATAAGAAGAAAGAATATACATCAATCATCCATGGCAACGTATACTTATGAGGAAACAATGGCTACCACCAGAACTTGTTTGTTGGGACATAAAAAGACCATGTCTAAGGTATGGAGAAACTTACAAGATTCTGTTGCATCAGTATGAATGTTGGTGGATGGTTTAAATGTGGTCCTGACAAGATTCTGTTGCATCAGAGTTGGGATCTCGCTAACCTCCCTTCTGTGAAACTCACTTTGTTGGATTGTTGGAAGCAGATGAGCCCGTGCAAGCATCTAAATAGGAAAAGATTTTATTGTCAGTACTTTTCTTTCTTCATTATTTTTAACTCTTGCTCTTCTCTCAAACCTGTTCTCGAGTCGAGAGTCTGTCAAAAACAGCCTCTCTGTTCCTTCAAGGGTATTGGTAAGGTCTACGTACACCTACCTTCCTCATACCCAACCTGTGGGACTATACTAGGTATGTTGTTGTTGTTGTAGTTAGTAGTAGTAGATTGTATTTTACTACTTAGAATTGACAGCAGAACAAAGAAAGATCCATCTCTTATTAATTCTTCTAGTTTTAGCTGATGCATATAAGCTATTCAAAATATGATGCTGTCTTACTTACTACACTTTGTTGCAATACACTGTATATACACTATTTAAGATATATACACAAATATGCATACATTTTTTCCATAACAAGTATAAATAGAATTAGATATATATATTTCGTATTTTTATTTGCCATCACCACAAGACACTAAACTATGATTTAATGGTGCTACTTTATTGACACTACAAGTAAAAATAGTTTTATACAATATGAGTATCCACATATTATAATATTCTAACAGAGACTATTTTAGCTCTTGAGAAACTTCCATGGCCCTGTTCTAGTTCCTATCCTGCAAATGGACATGGTGAAATAGATTAGCTTATGCTTTAAATAGATTAGATTTAGAGCTATGTTGCTCGGACTCTGCAATGAGGGGTACGTGTCGAATCCTCCAAAACTAGTGTCATTTTGAAGGATATGACACGTGTGTAGCAACATTTTTGGAGAGTTTGAGCAACATAGATTCGGAGTGCATTAGAAATTGACCATATATACATACCTCCAGAAGCCTGCTAAAGCTCTGAGACTCATATAGATGGTTAGAGCCACCCAAATTCCGACGAATTTATAACTTGATGAAAGAATGAACAAGAACACAATGCTGAATAAAGCCACTGTTACCTGAACACAAAATGCATTCTCGGAATTTAATATTTGTTGAAATTTACTGTTTTGAGGGTAGGGGAGGGAGGTGTTTTGAGGGAAGCGCCGGTTTTAGTGTTTTGAGGAGATGGCGAAAAAGATGACTACATTTTAACTTGAGGATATGCTTGACTTGTGTTGTCGATAGACGAAAAAAGAAAAGGAATGCCAAGTGAGCTTACCATTGAGTAGGCAGAATATGCAAAGTCAGATGCGCCAAAGTTTACGCCATCAAAGACAAAGGCCAGGGCGTTGATAGGTTGTGTTGCCGCGACAAACTGAAATGGGAAGAAATTGTGAGGTCCAAAATCCATTACTTTACATCGAAAAGTTCTCTAAGGTGTATTGACAAAGCATATTAGGATATGGTGGATACTGGAATGCCAATGCCAATTAGGTGGATGACGTTGACGTCTTTTGTAAATAATCTAGCTCCAAAATGTAAACCAACTCCAAGGATAAGTGCTAGCACCAATCCTAGAACTAATCCCAACTGCAAAATTTTCAAGAATTGGAGGTCAAAAATAGTTCATCATTAAGGATACACGTACCTCTACTAATAGAACAGCCTAAGTACGTACCTGCAACACTCTTGATGCTGTAGCAGTAGCCCTACTGAAGTCGTTTTGAGCAAATGCACTTGCTAATATGGCCTGATAGAGAAAAGAAAGGTCAAAGTTCTGAATTTTGTTTACAATTTAATAGTTTTGATGCTTTTGCAGGTTAGATTTAGTACATACACGGTGATAGTTCACGTAGAAAAAGGGAACAGTTGATAGTTGGGGTGTGAAACTCGCAAAAATATGGCAGTTCAGGTGTATTTTTGATTATTAGCTCTAAAATATATTGTTTCTGCACAGAAGATCAATATTACTTGGTAGTCTACATTTAAAAAAAACTAGCAGTGCTAATTACTATTTCACATTTGGGCTTCCTAAGTGAATTTTTTTGTTGCGTTATAGCGAACAACAATTTAAGGTGCTAACTCATTTCGAGAAATACAAATCCAGTAGCCAAAGCTTTGTTGATATGGAAACATCTTCCGGTGTACACGTGGTGACCTGTGACAGGTTAGTTTGAGAGGGATAATGACGATATTTTTTCAGTAAATAAAGCAGGAATTCAAGGACTATATGGTACATCCTTGGATAGATACTAGATAGGCAGGGTGGTGACCGGTGACATAACATCCTTCCTTGCTTGTCTAACTCGAGCCAGATAGCAGAAATCACTCAGAATAGTCGTATTTAGAACACATGTAAGTCCATATCGAAAGATAAGGAAGGTGAGTCACAGGGGTGGCTCAATGCCTTTAAAAATGAGGCATATGCCTTGGCCCCAAAATCGAAGGGCCTAATTTTTTAGTAATAATAAAATTATCATAAGTTTTTTTTAACAAAAAAAAATAAAGAATGTTTTAATTTGTTTCGAAACATTAAAGAATGTTTCTTTTTTAATGGATCAATTTTTAAATTTAACTTCCACATGATATATTTAAGACCACAAGATTAAAAAATATTTTGGTATATATATATCTTTAGTTTAAGATCATAAAAAAAATAAAACTTGTTTTATTAAAAAGAAAGAAATAAATTGAATCTCAGATATAAAAAAAATAATTAAAATTTAGGCCTCCAACTTATTTTTGGCTTTAGACCACTAATTAGCTTGAGCCGCCACTGGTGAGTCAAAGCGAAAAGACAACCCTGGTCGGATAGTAGACAGACAAGCAAGAACAGAAAGGCTCACTACAACAGTTGAAATGATAGGAAGATCATATATCACCTGACCAGCAACGGCCAAACCATCAGCTAAAAGAGATGTAGTCAACCAAACCTGCAAGCAAACCTGAAATGCAGCCATTTCTGTGGGTCCTAACCTTGCAGCTAATGATGCAGCTAACGTTACACAGAACGTCACTGCTATAACCCTCATTAACAATAGAAATCCTGAAATTCCGGGGAAAAAAAGAGGATGAAAAGAAAAGGAGACAACAGTTAATGAACTAATTCCATCTTATTGTTGGAACATTAGAAACTTTCTTTTAATTAGTAGATCGAAAAGCAGAACGAAATCTAGCGAATAAAAGCATTTCACATTGTCAATAGTTTGATATCCTAAGAATCTGCCCGTCTACTCTTTCCGTATTCAACTTCCTTTTGCAAATGCCAAAGCAATCAGATGACATTACATAGGAACACGAATATAAGATGAAGATAGACCGAATGAATTGAACAAGTTACAAAAAGTCGTAGACTAAAAAGATGAAAGAAGGGAGACATTAAGAATCTAACATAAGCATTTCTTAAGCCTTGTTATACCAAAATTATACGTTTGAAGAGTTGATTTCTGAGATGGTCACTCAACTAATAGTTATTCACTCAGAAAGTCACTTTCTTTATTGAAGAAAAATGAGAATCAAGAAGAAGAGTGACTTTCTAAGACTTTCTTTATTAAAGAAAAATGAGAATCAAGAAGAAGAGTGACTTTCTGAGATAATAAGTATTAGTTAAGTAACTATCTAAGAACTCGACCCTACGTTTGAAGTAAAGATTAACAACATCAGAGAAAACCTCACCATTTGTGAGAAATCGAGCAAATTGCATATACTTTAGACTAGGAGGTAAGAGATCAACTTTTTCCATCAATCTCCAAAACAGTATTACTGAAATTAGGTACCTGCACTACCAAGTCATATAAGAATCTACGTCAATGATATCGGAAAACTATTCTCTCACAAATTTTGTTTTTATGGAGACATGATAGAGACTCACTGTGAAATTACATGAGCAATTGCAGCACCTCTGACGCCCATATGGAACGCAAAAATGAATATGGGGTCCAAAATTATGTTTGTCAAATCTCCAGCCACTGGTGAGATCAAAGCACAAAAAGAAAAAGAAAGAAACTGAGTTAGATTTTTCTTAACTGAATTTGAACTTCATCTGTCAATTTCTTAGTAGCTCACCAGTTGCAAAGAGTGGAGTTTTCGTATCTTTAAATCCTCGAAAAACTCCTTGCATGGCTAATGAGAGAAGAACTGCCGGTGCACCGAGTGACCTCAATTTTAGGTACTCTTGAGCTGGTTTTAGCATGGGTGATCCCTGTAATATGAGAGGACTCAACGAAGGCAGATGGAACATATATTCAACGAGTTCAACCGTTCAACTGAAGCAGTTGAAAGTTGTGTCTGTTGCTACTTTATTAAGAACTTTACTTACATGTTTGACTCCCATGAAGCTCAATATAGGCTTTGCTCCGGAAATTAGAAAGACGGCTTGGATGAAGCCAAGGATGGCACCGATGATCAATGCAGACGATGCAGATGGAATGTGCTTCTTTTCAGGCTTTGGCTTCACAACTTCAAAGGATGTAGCTGTCGTTTTGGACTTGTACACACTCCCTGCAGAATCAATTGATATAACGGGAGACAATACCATTATCAAGAAGCGGAAGGAACTTAGATTAAATCTTCTCCATATAATAGTGTGATAAAAAACATGGATTTCCAACATACTGTTTTGAGGTATTAGCTCTTTGTTTTCACTGTTCGATTGCGACTCTGTATCCAATCCTTCAACATCTTGTGATTGTATATCCTGGCTTTCGTTGTCTCGTGGTTCGGGACTTACTTTTGTGATGGCATCCTCCTCAGCAACAAAAGAGGTAGTGACACTGACAAGCGGAAAAATTGCAATCCTTGATGCTTGATTGAAAACAGCAATCGAAATTCCCACAGCAGCAAGCTCAACAGGACCTATATCAAACAATTTTTGAGGTTATAACTTACAAAATCTGTTTCTGTAAAGTAGTACTCCCTCCATTTCAATTTGTTTGTCTTGAACTCCATGCCAAGTCAAAACCGGACAAACAGATTGAAACGGAGGAAGTAATTATAACTATCTTGCTAACGTTTAACGGTTACCTATTTGGCCAATGAATGCTGTATCAACCAGAGATGCAATAGGATCTGCTGTTAAAGCTAGTGCAGCAGGGAGCGCGATTCTTGCAATCTCGCGGCCTAACTCGTCCAATTTAAATACTGATCTGCTCATGACACACACACAATTAATTGAAGAAAAAAACAGAAATATATTACTAGTAACTTGTGAAAAATCTTAACATTTCAAAAACATCAAAAGGTTCTTAGAATAACTATCGGATCACCTAAAAGATAACTACAGGTAACCAACTAACCATCCTTAAAACCTAAAGTTAGTGCAAAAAAACTACTTATAAAGGGTTGGATACTCTTAACGGTGTAAGTAACGGTCCGGAGTTGGACAAAGTGGATAATATCACATAGCTCAACAATAATAACATGTTAAAAAAAATAGGTTAATAGTTATATCTTTTACAATATGATCACAAATATGAAAAAGGAAAAGAGAAATACCTTGCTTCCCTAAAGAAAATGCAGAATGGAACTTCTTTCTCTGCCATACTAAATTGCTAACTTACCAAGAAAATTGTTTCCACTCCCCTCACTGAAAATGTCAAATTCTCAATATCAAAACACAATTAAGATTTTCTTCAACATACATATAATGTACATCCCCACCCCCCACCCCCACCCACCCCCACAACAACTTAACACACATGTGTATCGTCACTAGGGAGTCGAGATTTTCATTAAGTAGTTTCAAAAATATGAAAAAGTAAATACACAACAGTTTGATAAGATTACCCGTGGGTCAATCCAGCCAACATATTAGTCTTAACTTTTTATGGCTTGTCATGATCCGAGCCTACACCCTGGACGTGGTCGACACTAGAGAACCATTGCTAGTCCCAAGCAAGCCCTTGTCCTGGCTGACTTCTAAGTGGAAGACTAACTCAAGCATTAGAAACTGAAAGAAAATTTTTAAAACAACTTACTGAATCTCAAAACTATTTGAAAATACAGAAGCTAAAGGTACATAAAAAGATCATATATCATTTTAACCTTGTATATACAATGAAATTTTGCAGCAAGAATGCAAAAATAGGTTAAGGAAAGATGCAACAAAGTCACAACTTACTTCCAAGAAAGTTGAAATTGAAATTAAGTTTCATTCAAAACTAATTAAGACCAAACTAAGAAAGAAATTAATTTCAAGAATTCAAAGTTTATAATGATAGTATAAACTTACCAAACTTACAAGAATTTTATGAGAGGAGAAATAATTGTGTTAACTTTCATTGTTCACTAAAAAAAGTACCTCTCTATTAATGGACCTAAATTATAGATGTAAATAAGACGAATACGAATTTTCTTTGCTCCAAAAGTTTCTCTGCTTTTTTTCTCTTTTTTGTATGTACATACTTTAGGCCAGGATAGGTTGTCTTCGTCACACTTTTTGGAATGTGATTCTTTTTAAATTTTTTATATGATATATTTAAAATTATAGATTAAAAAATATTTTGTTATAGTTTTGCATATTTTTAATTATAGAACATAAAATTTAATATTTTTTTTATTTTCTTAAATATCGTGTCAAATTTGACGGAGAAGTTTCTCAAATTCTTGGAAGACCATAGTCATGAAAGTTTGATTGGACACGTGTATTTTTCTTGGAAATCTTAGTTGGTCACTTTCTTTGAATAGTTGGCATGTTATTTTTTTTTTCCAATTTATGTGTTACTATTGATTAGTAAAAAATAAATTATAATTTATAATTTAAAATAAAATTTAGATATTTTATGTAACTTTTGGTCAATTTGGTCATTTTTAATAAAATTAAACGGAAATTTTAAAATTAAGTTTCTCCAATTATAAAAAGAAAAATTGAGAACAAATTAGAAAAAAAAAGTTTCATATTAAGAGTTTGGGACAGAGAGTATTATTTTACTAGCTTTTTGTTTTTTTGTAAAACACAAACCTTTCGTTACTATATTTTGAAATATGGATACACAATAGCTCACGTTCGATTTCTATCTTTAGAGCATGAAATCAAAGACTCTGAATATATATATTTTTCGCCGATATTTGTTGTATATATAAACTAAAATATTTAGAATACTTTAGAAAAATTGAAAACCATATATAACTCATTTTTTATAACTCATTTTTATAGCTTTGTTACTTAAGCTAAACCTTTAAATTAGAGACAAATGAGTAACAAACATTTTTAGAATTAAAAATAAAGCAATCAAATAACTTTTTTTAAGGAATATGCAGAAATCTTTAAAGAATGATTAAAAATAGTATGAAAAACAAACATGGGAGAATTTAATAAAGTTTTTTTTTGCTTAAATTAGGTGAACAATGAGAGTGTAGTGCACCTACATGTGTGTTTGCCTTGGAAATTCATGTTCGATTTTTTTTTTTTTGGGTGTGAATAAAATTTATCTCATAATTTTTTGAGTTAGGTGTGAATAAGAAATAAAAAGATTTTTTTTGGATCATGAAAAAATATTGTTGAGTATAAATAAAAAGTATTTTAATTTAAGTTTAAAGAGTTGGGAAAGATGACATGTTTTCGTGATGCTTTAACTTTTGTGTCTTATTTTAAATAAAGGTAACAATATGCTAAAATGAACAAGTATTTTATTCTCTTAACTCTTACAAAATGATTATTGATTATAAATAAATAAAATGAGCTTTAAACCTTGAAGAAAAATAAAAAATGAGTCATCATTTTTCAAGTTGAATCGAATAAGCCAACCTTCTAAGATAAAAATATCCTTAATGGAAAGAATATTAATGCAACAAAGACGAAGACGACAACAATTTGGAGTACTGATGGTTGGGGAGCTAGTAGTCTGATACGAATTTGATCGAATTTAATCGATTTTGTTTAAATATTATAATTAGATTAATAAATAAATAAATAAATAAATATATATATATATATATATATATA
>NW_006239293.1:353633-354529 GCF_000226075.1 Solanum tuberosum | reverse complement strand
TATATATATATATAATTTAAAACCTATTTATTATTATTATTAAATTGAGAACCAATAAAATTGAAATGTTAGTTTCTTATCTGCTGATGCTTCACGCACTAAAACAAGAATCTATTTCGATAAGGTGGATTGATATATAATTTAAGCCTTTTTGCTTTCATAATTGAACAATTATTGATTTGGTTCTGATGCCTCATGCACTAAAGGAATGAATCAATATACTGATTACAAAGTTTATTCGAAAATAATACTATATATTATTGTCGTATCATCGTGAACAAGTAAAAGTGAATAAAGAGAAATTATCAATTAAGTATTTGTATGGACTATATAAAAAGACGGAATATTGTAGACATAGGGACTTGACCATATATATGAGTTATTACATATTATTACAAATATTTTTTTACTTTATTTGACATTTTTATTTGAAGTTGGAGTTAAAGATGAAGTTGAATTTGGTTATAGTTTTTGCAAATAATATTTGGTTGTTAGAATATATTTTTTCTATAAAAAAAACATGAAATATAATTAAATTTTCATAATCCAACAACACTGATCATTTTCAAATAAAATAAAAAAATAATTCCAAAAAATAAAATTAAAACAATCTCATGATCAAGGAGGTATTAGTTTCCAAATTTGGTGTATAGTTAACAATACATTATATTATACATGTGATATGTATTCAATTCTCTTAAATCTGTTAATAGTCTATTTTTACACTACTATATGAGGATGCTATCAAGCATGTGAAGAGACATTCTATATAAAAAGCTTTCCTTTAAGACCATATCTATATGTTCTATAATAATTGAAAATGAAAGATTCCCAACTCTCTACCGACCAATGTGGTAGTCATCTCAATTACATCTTCCATGTTTACCCCCCCACCC
>NW_006239293.1:299502-353384 GCF_000226075.1 Solanum tuberosum | reverse complement strand
CCCCGCCCCAATCCCCCACCAAAACACACATAGAAACGTCTTTTCTTTTAATAATAGACATAATGATCAAAAACACTTCTGAAATATATATATAGTTTTTTATTCAAAGTATTAGTGGTTGCATTTTCTATTTGAATTAGCACTGACTATTTATCAAAACATGTCTTATCTAGTATCTGATGGAGTATGGTGTACACCCTCTTTATGGATTATTTTTTAAATTTTTAAAAAAAAATATATAATGGTAAAAAACACACTTGAAATATAACTTTTTTGTGAGTTTCCTATCTGAACTATCACCAATTATTTATTAAAATAAGTCTCAAAATTAATGAGTCAATAATTGTCACATGGACAAAATTTTATGGGGAAATTAAGTTGTTATGCGCGTTTGACGCTTGTATTCAAACACTTGATCTAGTCAGTTTTGAGCTGTGTTTTGAAAATAGTTGATGATAGTTTAATTAGAAAACACAAATGCCTACCTAAAAAATCAAATATTAAACTCACAAAAAATAATAATTTCAAATGTATTTTTTTACCATTATCTCTTAATAAACAGAAGAAAATGTAGAATTATGTCTAAGTATTAATTTCATCATTGAAAACTATAGGTCTAATTCAATCATTTTAATCAAAATTTATGATTCAAAAAAAAGAATTTCCATTTTGCCAAATAAAAGTTGCAAATTGCAATATTGAAGCACATGACAACATACCTCTTGTGACCTATGGGGAACAACAATCCAAGATCAAGGATGTGAAATATTCTTGTCATGAATTAAGAAGGGGGAGGAGTTATTCCACTTCCATTTTTATATTTCCTTTTTCGAACTACTTTGCTATGTTTTTCAAGTTGAGGGTCAGAAACAATCTCTCTATTTCTACGATGTAGAAGCAAAATATATATACACTCTATCTTTTTCAAACCTCACTTATGAAATTACACTTGAATATGTTATTGTTGTTGAATAAAGAATGGAAAGTACATAGTAATTCCACCTTTTAGCACTCACTACCATGTTTGGCAATTCAAATCACCAACAAAGTTGTAATATGCAACCAAATGTTACGAAAATATTTATGTTCCAATGATCAAAAACTAGGTCCAATAGCACTTTTAAGTTGCCAACCAAAGAATCAGCAAAGTGGTGAATGTAAAAAAGAATTGAAGTGAGCTATCACTCAGCTCTTACAATTTGAAGTTTCAATGTCAAAATTTTCAGAAAAAAAAAAACTTGAACTTCAGCTATAAATGGACCTAATTTTACATACTACCATTCTTTTAACTACATAAGTCTCCACCAAAAAATTACCAAAACTTATTTCAAGAAAAAAGAATAGTGAAATCTAATCTCAACGTCCACGTCAAGATCATATGAGGAGAGCTCGTAACAGGTATCGTTAACTACTGTAAATCAGATGCTGCCAGCAACTCTACCATAAGCCAATGGCCTTCCACCAAATTCCACCAACACCAAGCCAGATAATAAGGTTGACAACAGAACATACAAACCCGTATCCCCACCATTTCGCAAGGGGGACATAGTTTGCACCATAGAATACAGGGGCTGATCCAATTCCATAGTGAGTAATGCCACCCATAAGGTTCGAGAGGAATGAGAGCACCAATGCTCCCAAGTATGGTGGAGTACCTAGTGCACTGGCCACAGATAAGAATGCTGTGAACATTGCTCCGATATGAGCAGCTCCACTTGCAAAGAAATAGTGGGAGTAGAAGTATAGAAGTACAAGAATTCCGAATGATAACTGCCATGAAAGACTTAATCCACCAACAACCTGAAAAATAGAGCGAGTAAGTCAACCACGAGCAATAAATTAATGGAGCAACTCCCATAAATTTTGTCACATGGTCACAGACTCACACAGCTAAATGCTTATAGAGTTATAGAGATACTATACCAATGTCTGATGGTGGTACATATTGTTAATAAATAATATGTAATCATCAAGTAGATAAGAATGAATCAGAAGACTAGTTATAACACGGATCATCCTTCTAAGAGCATTATAAATAAGCATCAGAACATGATAATTTAGTCGCTTATGTAAACAATTCCAAATACAAGACTCTGTCATCTTAACTACTGTAAATGATGCTTATAAGGTTTCAATAGATATCATTGAGAAGTTCCTGTTGATAATGTTTGGTCTTCGATTCACACCTTCAAAGACATACCTAAGTAATAACTTGCAGGCATTTAGGCTCAAAATCTTATATTCGATTCTAGACTTGCAAATGACCTAAGAAAGGATCAGCAAGCGCAGGAAGCAGTTTGATATCCATAAGTGTCAACTTCCTTTCAAGCACAAATTAATTGAATACTATTCAGGTATGAACTGTAGCAATAAAGCAAACCCCAAATATCATTCAGCGAAAATAAGAAATGAAAACGAACCTTGACAACGGTCTCACTAAACCAAGAGATGAGACCATATTTGTTCAGATAGCCAGCCATTGCAATCAGTGCAGCAAACCAAGTAAGGGTGTCCCAAGCAACAGCCTCACCCAAGCATTCCTTCCATGTGACTACCCCAGTCACAAGGAGTACAGATAGACCAAGAATTGCTGCAGTAACAGCATCAACCTTTAATGCACCGCCAAAAACCCAAAGTCCGACCTGGAAGAAAGCATTCAGAGTGAAACATCAATAGATGGTATCATATAAATTCAAGCTACATTTATCAATTCTGAACAAAAGGCATAGGAAAAATCAAATGCAGAATGCATTTTAATATGCTCCAACAAATACCAGGCTAGAGTTCGAGCTATTTTATTTGCAATATAAATTATGTCTAGACAAGTTAGCAACCACCTCTCAACTCTTAGTTCCTGAGTCTTATGTGCTTTCATTATTTGAAGCACTTTTTACCTCAATTCAAAATAGACTTTGACAAAAAGGAAAAAAAGAACAATAGTGATAATAATACAAGTGAAAGTCTATGACAGGGCCGAGGGTACCCAGAGTTTAACCTTCAGGTCTAAAGGAAGCCTGTGATTATTTTTTTTATGACAAGGAAAACCCGCAGCCGCTACCCTTTGGGTGCGCACAGGGTAAAAACCCCGCTCCTACGCAATAGCTTGCAAACCACATAGGAGAGGTAACCCGCACTAGGCAAGCCCGATGCGACGAGCTTGACACCCCTTGCTTTCGCAAGCAAGGGGTTTCGAACTTGAGACCTCCAACATGGAAGTCCCAAGCCCAAACCACTGGGCCACCCCGAAGGGTAAAGGAAGCCTGTGATTATTTCTCAAACAATCATGAGATGTACTTGAGAATAAAAAAATAGAACAATTAAAGATAAAAGAACTCATATAAAAGGAACAATATGAAAGTTTCACCAGATAATAGGCAAATAAGTTGCCTCTGCTCAATATGATGAATGAACAAAAAGTGCAGTATGAAAAGTATCACCAGTTGTTAACCAAATGAGTGTCTCAACTAAATATGATCAAAACTAATTAAGAGATTGTTTTCTAAGCTGGAAGGAGATGCTACTGGAAAGTCACAAGGAGGCTAAGGAAGAAAATGCATATATATATATATATATATATTCACCCGAAACTTAGTGGCACATCATTCTGTGTCTCTCTGTTTATAAGTCTCTGATGAATGAACTGACATCTAGTGAACAAGAGAGAAGTGGTTGGCCATCAACGATTTCAGAAAGGGACAAACTAATAATGTAGCATCCAGAAAGGGACAAGCTAATAATGCATATTAACAAGGCCAGCGTTGATGCAGCTTCACTGGCTCCATACTACATTTGCGCGTCTTCGCAAAGTATAATAGGATCATTAGCTAGTCCAACAGAGCAACAACACTATAATTAAGAAAGGTAAACTTATACTCATTAACAAACTCACTCTACAGACCTGTACACGTCTGCATCATAGCAATAATCCTCTTCTACCAAGCATTAATGTGTACTAATCCCATATATATAAAATCTTAATTCACATCCTAATCTTAGGCTGTCAACATAGTGCGTCCCTTCCCCGTCCCCGGACTGTGTATGAATGCAGGATGCTTTGTGCAACGACCTGCCCTTTTTACATCCTAATCTTATCTACTTATGGATATTCCTTAGTTCAGATATTTTCAAAAATTTACATGAATAAATACATTTCTACTATCAATCAACAAGTTTAAGCAAATGTGACAAGTAAGCAAAATTAATCATTTTTTCATACCGTAAGAAGCAGAGTTCCAGCCATAATAATCTCATTCTTAGACATTGGCCCCATCTGCTCCAACCTTTCCTTAGCCAACCTAGGAGCATCAGGGCTACTCTTCACTGTAGGTGGATAAATGATGTACAACAACAATGGAACTACAATCAAAGATACCAAACCAGGAACTATAGCTGCCTTAGCCCAATCCATCCACCCAATTGTCTGATTAATAGTACTTAGAGTCAAATTTGCACTCAAAGGATTAGCGGCCATAGCTGTCAAGAACATAGAGGATGAAATAACAGATGTCTGAAAACAAGTAAGCATCAACCAAGATCCCAACTTATGTTCAGTTCCATCACCTGCATTACTTCCACAAGCCACACAAAGTGACTTAACCAATGGCAGAAAAATCCCACCCGCCCTTGCAGAAACAGAAGGAATAGCAGGAGCCAAAAGGGCTTCACTGAAAACCAAACTATAACCCAACCCCAATGAAGAACTACCAAACAATTTCACAAACTGATAAGCAATCCTATTACCTAATCCAGTTTTAATAAACCCTCTTGCAAAGAAAAAAGCAAGAGCAATTAACCATGGAATTGGATCACCAAAAGCTGAAAATGCAGCAGCAAAAGTAAGAGTTTTAGTCAACACACAAGCACCAAGACCCATAAGAGCTACAGCTCCAAGAGGTAATGGTTGAGTAATAATCCCAACAATTGTAGCAAGAAAGATAGCCAATAACTGCCATGCATTTTTTGTAACACCAGCAGGTGCAGGGATAAACCAGAGAATAACCCCAGTTGCTATTGAAGCAATCAAAGGCTTCATTGCTGCACCTTGCCATGGAGGCTGCTGCTGTGGAACTATTGCAGGAGAAGAAGCTGAAGCTGAAGCCGAAGTCTTTACAATAACCCTTCTTGATTTCTCATGATTCAATCTTTTTCCTCCAAGATTCAAACTTTTTCCAAGATTTGTGGTTTTTAGTGATGTTTGAGTGAAATGAAGAGATTGGGTGATGGAAATACGTGGTTTTTGAGATGGGGTTGGCCGGAGACGAAGGTTGACGGCTGAGGTTAGGGCCAAAGACGCCATCTTTTTGATCTGTGAAACACACAGAAGAGAAACAAATCTGACAGAAATAGGAGAGTTGAAGTAAATCTGTGTGGTGAATCTCAACCGTTGATTTAGAAATTGGACGGCTACGATGGGATTTGGAATATACGGCAAAAGAGAGGGCCAGCTTGATCTGGTCTGTTGTGTCGCATAGTGAACTCCGTCTCTGCTTCTTTGCATACTCCGTCACTGTTCTTCATGCTAAAATACGCAGTTTCGACAATGAGCTAACGTGCACGTTTCCACGTGGCGACATATGAACGGTCAAGTGCTGTAAAGATGGATCTACGTGGCATATTTTCATTTGATGGAAAGGTAAAGTCAAGGGGTTTTGAGAGTATGTATGATGGAAATGACTAAAGAGTACTCAACATTGTAGTCTAGTCGGATTTGAATTTCTTTAGATATGAAATCGTTTTTATTGGAAATATCTTAACTTTAATTTCGGGACTCTTAATTCAGATTTCAAAATGGAGGGGGATTATAAAGTAATGTTTTATTATTATTAATAAAGTGAAAATTTAGATAATTAATAAATTGATATATTAAGATTTTTCATCTATTATTAACTTAGATAACAATTACTTGAATAAATTTAAATGGAAGTGTACAATTCAAATTTTAGAACAATAAAAAATAGTGAATTGTTCTTATTTGTCAAGTTATAGATAAATTAGTTATTGTTTTAATTTATTTGATCTATTTTTTTAAAGGGAAAATTGTATGAAATAACAAACTATTAATTCAAATTAAATGTTATAGCCATAGTTTATTTTAATTGTAATTCGCAGCAAACATCCCCCTTTTTTGCCATCTAATTCAATATACAATTAGCCATTTTAGATATACAATTAGTCATTTTATACATTTTGGTATAAAATAAATAAAATGCGTTTGTGTTTGTATAAAACGAGAGAAAAGTGTATATACAAATATAAATACATATATTTTCGTCCTATACACTTATAATTATACAAATACTGATCTTATTATACAAATTACAATGTATAAATGAATTTTTACAAAACTGAACAATTTGTATAAAACTGGATGTTTGTAGCGAATTATACAAATCAAAAGCTCTATAGCAAACATAAAATTTGCTATGGAGCGCAATTATGCAAACTATATCTATAACATACAAATATGATTTTTATGTTTACTATATGTAAAAGTTGCTCTTTTGAATATTTCATAAATAGCAAAGATAATAAACATAGGAAGTCTCCATAGCTATAGTTTTCCTAATTACACCCATAACTATAGTTTCATTTACTATGGAGACTTTCCTTTGTATATTTCATTTTTTTGTATAAAAAAATTATACAAAATTTGTTTTTAAAATAAAAGATTTAATGAGCGGTAATTTCGATTGCGAAAAAGGAATATAATCCCATAATTCACGCAAATTATATTTGAACAAAATTTGTTGCTTAGAATGACTTCTTCAGCAAGAAGAACACCATACTAACCGAGTTCAAGAAATCTAACATAAGAGTATTGTGTTTATTTTTTTGGTTTTAAATTTAAAACTTATGTTATATTTTCAATTTTAATTTATTTTAGTAGTATTGATTTGAGACTTCACAATGCAATTCATTTAGTTTTTTAGTTAAATTTGATAAATTATCTTTTTATTAAATATTTTATAATTTATGACATTTTATTTACAATAACAATCCTTTTTTATCAAACATGCCTTTCATGATGACTTTCCATACCAACTTAAGTATATTTCAATAGGAAAATGCTTTTAAAAAAAAATAAAAAAATTTAAGCCTAGTGGAGGGAGGTGGAAGATAGTATACTACTCTCTCTATCCAACCACACTTGTTTATAATTGATTTTGCATATTTAAAAAAAAATTATAAATAAAAAAGTAATGTTACTATATCATTCTTTAAATATAATAAATATAATGTCTTGAAATATATAATAGAAAAATAACTATAATTAATAATAAGAATACATTAAAAATTAAATATAAAATTATTTACTAATTTTATAAAATAGACAAATATTATTTAATATATCTCAAAAATTAGTATAGACGACAATTATTGTTAAACGGAGAGGAGTAATAAGTAGACCCCTAGTGAATAAGGACATAACTTACAAAAAAAAATTGTGAGGTTCAGGTGAATTTGGCTCAATAAATTCTCTGACCTTTGGATCAGAAAAAGAGACACTTACTTTCTTCTTTTTATTCATTCACTCACAACCTCACACTCCTTTTCCTATTTGTCTTTTTCCCAACATGCCCATCACTTCCCATTTATGTGGTTGTCAATATATTTGCCCTTTTGCAAAACCTTGATTAATTTATATTGAATAATTTTAAGTTGATGTGCACATTAGTCAATATGCTTTGAGGTTTTATGAATTAGCAATAAGTTAATATATAGTAATAATAATAATAATAATAATATATTTAATCTAATCTTATAGAGTATAGAGTGAGTTTGAAAAATGTTATTTATGTGAGGTGGAGAAATTGTTTTCGATAGATTCATGACTTAAAATAAAAATAATTTGGAAAAAGACGTAATGTATATAATTAAATAAGATAGGATATTTTAAACATTTTCTTTCCTTTTCTTTTTTTCCAATTTGTTTGACTTATTGATTTGATACAAAGTTTGAATTTTGTGATCTTAAATTTTTTTTTAAATTAAATACATCGAAATATTCTTTAAATTTGTGATTTTAAACATGTCATCAAAATTGGTATTGTTGAATGAATAGAATGGGCTGGGTCGGTTGTGGGCTGAGATTTGGAGAAAAGAATTGGGCCTGCTGGGTTAGTTTTTCGTGAGAAAGGCCCAAAACAAAGGTCTTAAGGATGAGGTAATAAAGTGGCTAATATTGCAATTGAACAATAGTCAAACGAGTTTCAATTGTAGCCAATTGGAATTAAGAAAATAGCCAATTGAAAATATTACGAATTTTATAAAAACTAAGTAATTCTTTTAAATTGTTTGAAATTGAAGAAGCTCGATGATTAATTCCTATTGTGGAGGGTCAAAATTGAGTGTCAACAATCACGCACTGCAGGGCCCATTTGGGAGTGACGCTCCCAATATGATTTTCTCCATACCCAGGACTCAAACCCGAGACCTCTGGTTAAGGGTGAAACACTCTCATCAATGCACCACAACCCATGTTGGTGCACAATATATACTTTACTACAAAGGAAACTTATACAATAGTTGATAGGCTTGTGTGTAATCCAAAAAATATGATGATTTGTCTATTATAATAGCATTGATGAATGAAGTACTTTATTCATTTCGATTTATATTAAACATTGGTATTGTTTTTGTAAATCTTCATATGGAAAAAAAGTCAAACACTTATAATTCCTTTTTATGATATTATTTAATAATTGTGATAGAAGTATACAGCGTCGCTTTGGCCGAGTGGTTAAGGCGCTTGCCTGCTAAGTAAGTGGGGTTTCCCCGCGTGAGTTCGAATCTCACAGGCGACGTTGCAATTTTTTTGGTCTACCTTCCTGTCATTTGTACTGGATTAATTAATCAAATAAAACCGTATATTTGCTTGCATCAATCAAAAACACTAAGAATGGTTTAACATTGATTTGCTAACTTAATCACTCTTTAAATATGACTTTAAAAGACGGGTTTAATTTGTAGATGACAAGAACGATACCAAAGAGCACAAGTGATTTATAGACAACTCTCAATTTACGAACTCAGGAAGGTCAATATCACCACAAAATCTAAGCAAATGGACCATGACTTGGCTAACACCACAAGAATATATATCAGGTCGGTAAGAGTTCAACAACAATTTTGGAAGAGACAGAGCAACATACAATAAAATCTCTATAACTTAATATAGGCGGGACCATGAAATTTTATTATTTTATAGAGATATTATTTAATCGATAAATAATATTAATCGATTAATATTTATTAATTTAAAGAATGGTTTGAGATTTAATGATATCAAAATTATTGTATCTTACTAATTTATGTATCATATTTATTGATTTCACATAAAAAAACATTATACATAAAGTACAACGAATACATCAAAATCATTATATTTTACTAATTTATGTATCATATTTTTTGAATTGTCACTATTATGCAAACAAAAGAGTATGGATGATAAGTGTGCTTTTTGATGAATATATTCATTGGTTTGACCACAAAATGCATGGTAGAGTTTTGTTTAATCGTAGATAATTGTCCAGCCCATAATAGAAATATTGAAGGACTACAAAATGTTGAATTGTTTTTCTTGCCGCCCAACATGACATCCAAAATTCAACCTTGTGATGCTGGGATAATAAGAGTTGTCAAGGTATATTATCATAACAAATTTTATCGTAGGATATTAGAAGGCTATGAAGTGGGACAAACTGATCCAGCAAAGATTAATGTTTTGGATGCTATCAATTTTGCAATCCCTGCTTGGACAACAAATGTTCAGCAAGAGACAATAGCAAATTGTTTTCGACACTGTAAAATTCGTTTGGGGGATGCAATCTTAGAGAATTTGAATGAAGCCACTTGTGAAAACATCATTCATGAACTTGAGGTCATGATTGATGATCTCGGTTACCACAATAAAATGGATGTCAATAACTTGTTGGATTATCCGGGTGAAAGTGATACATGTTCAGAAGTCCAGAGCTTGAAAGAAATTGTGGATACTATCAGAAAAAACAATGTTGATGATAAAGTCGAAGATGATAGTATACCTTTGGAAGCAGTTACGCGTAAGGAAACACTCATAACATCTAGAACTTTTCACAATTTTATGGTGCAGTTTGAAAAGACAACACCGGAGCTCTTGGATGCAATAAGAAAAGTTAGAGATGAGCTTCAACTGGATTTAAATTTTAAGAAAAAACAAAACATAATAGAGTCATATTTCACTAAATTGTCTTAGAAATATTTGTACTTTTAAAGAATTATTGATTTATGATATTAATGGGACCATATATTTATATAGGGGTCTTCTGGAAATTTATTATCTTATCGAAATTGGTGATTTTTTCCATTGGCCCAAATCAAAACTGGAGAAAAATATTATTTTAGAGAGATTATTAATTTATCGAATATTAATTTATAGAGGTTTTACTGTAGTATATAGTTCCCATCTGATGAAATGGAAAGTAAAGGTCCAACATTCTAACCTAAAAGCACAAGAAATAGCTACTACATGTGCTCAAAAAGTCACAAACAAAATTGAGGACAATAACTAAGAAACCCAAGAATTATAAACCACATGATCGTACCATAATATCTACCACCAATGGAAACAATTCAATCATAAAACACCAAATAAAAAATTGTTGAGATCAAATAAAAAAGTTCATACCTATCATCGTCAACCTTTTGCACCTATCTTCTCCTCTTCACATGTCTGAACCATCTTAATGTCACTTCTCCTATCTTGTCCATCATTGAGGTCACTCCAATCTTGCTCCGTATATTCTAGTTTTTAATCTTGTCTCTTAGTGTGCTCACACATCTACCTAAGCATTCTCATTTTTGTTGTAGTTTCTGGACGTATAAGTTCTTGATTGATCAAACTCTATCCCGTATAATGTAGTTAGTTTAACAATCATTATACACAACCTACCTATACTTATGGTGGTATATTTTTATCACATACGACACCGGGTGCGGGTCTTCATTTCATTTATATCGCTTTAATACGTTGTGTGACATCGTCCTCGATTTCCCATTTTCTTGAATTATTGATCCAAGATACTTGAAGCCTTCCTCTTCTAAGAATGAGTTGTGTGTCAATTCTCACTCCCACATTCTCCTTAGGTGATGTGTCACTAAACTTGCACTCTATCAAGGAGTCTTCATATATATACTTTGTTTTTTGTCCTACTAAAACTCTAGGGCATGTCTACAAACTTCTAGATATGACTAATTTTATTGTGTGTCTCGTTAATTAGTACTATGTCATTAAAAAATAACATACATCATAGTACATCCCCTTAAATATGTCGTGCCAATTCATACATTACCAAGGTAAATAAAATTATGATAAGAGTCGATTTCTGCAACCCGTCACGACTGTGAAGTATTCTGAATTTCCTTCGACTATTCTCACTCAGATTTTAACTCCATTATACATGTTCTTAATCATTCTAATATATATACCACATATATAACTCTAGAAGGAGGTTTTATTCGAACTAAAAGAATTCTCAAACTACCAAAAAAAACTAATTAAAAAGTCAAAGGGTTTTTATTCTAATTGTTTTGCCTCATTTCATAATCCATTTTCTTTGTCGTGTACTAATACCAAATACTTTGTGGCCTTTTTTTTTTTATTGCATAGCGCAATTCTACAAAAGCAAGAACATTATCCTCCAACCTTTGCTCTTCTTTATTTGATACTTCATTTTCTTCAAGTTTTCCTTGTGCTTCTAAATATTTCCAAGTCGAGGAAACATAAATATAAAAAGCCTAGGCTAAATAAACAAAATAATGAAAACTCTAAATACAAATCTAAATAATTAATTATCAACTTCAAATTTCTATTTGAACAACTTCTTACTATTATTGATATGTTTGAATTATCTCTAAACAAAAGTAGTTTCATCAATTTCGACATTGCTTATTCATAGGGTATTATAAGTTCAAGACAAGTCGCTATGTTTAAATTGATAGATATATGCTTCCCTTAGGTAGCAACACTAATGCATCTCGATTCAAGTTTGAGTGGCAATATACGATCCGATAAAATGATCAATAAATCTTATAATGAGTTTAATTTTCATTTTTATAAAAAAAATTATAATGAAAGGACTCTTATAATTTTCTTTATGATATTAGAATTTCTTTTGGTATCAGTTTAATGTATATATTCAAGAGAAGCTTCTTTTTTTTAAAAAAAAACACTAATCTATTTATATTTGTGGTTTGTTTTCTAATGTTAAGTTTCCAGTATTTTTTTTGTATTATATTCCTTTTTGTTTTATGAACTACTAGTATACGTACCCGCACGTTGCCCAACTAATATTTATTATAATTATTATTTTAAATTATCTTAGATTGTCATATCTCGTTCCAACATGTTAAATTCTTTTAATTGCGATACAAGTACACAGCGTCGCTTTGGCCGAGTGGTTAAGGCGCTTGCCTGCTAAGTAAGTGGGGTTTCCCCGCGTGAGTTCGAATCTCACAGGCGACGATGCAATTTTTTTTTGTCTACCTTTGTTTAACTTTCTAGTTTTTAATCTTGTCTCTCCTAGTGTGCTCACACATCTATTTAAGCATTCTTATACGTATAAGTTGTTGATTGATCAAACTCTACCCTGGATAATGTAGTTAGTCTAACAATCAATATACACGACCTATATTTACTTCTGGCAGTATATTCTTATCACATAAAACATCGGGTGCGGGTCTTCATTTCATTTATCTCACTCTAATACGTTGTGTGACATCGTCCTCGATCTCCCATTTTCTTGAAGTATTGATCCAAGATACTTGAAGCTTCCTCTCATAAGAATGATAATTGTGTGTCAATTCTCACTCCCACATCCGCCTTAGATGATGTGTCACTAAACTTGCACTCTATTAAGGAGTCCTCATCTACTTTGTTTTTCTCCTTCTAAGACTCTTGAGCATGTCCCCAAACTTCTAGCTATCATAAGTTTTATTGCATGTTTCGTCAATTAATACTATGTTATTAAAAAAATAACATACATCATAGTACACCCCCTTGAATATGCCGTGCCAATTCATACATTACCAAGATAAACGTGATAATAGTCGATTCTTGCAACCCCATCTCGACTGCAAAGTATTTTAAGTTTCCTTCCACTATTCTCACTCAGGTTTTGACTCCATATATATGTTCTTAATCATTCTAATGTATACCACATATATAACTCTAAATTCTGAACATCTTTCATAAAACCCCCTTTAATTTTATTCAAACTAAAAAAATTCTCAAACTAAAAAGTCAAAGGGGTTTTATTCTAGTTGTTTAATCTCATTTTATAATCCTTTATCTTTGTCGTGCACTAATGACAAATACTTTGTCGCCTTTTTTTAATTGCATAGTGCAATTCTACAAAATCAAGAACATTATCCTCCAACCTTTGCTCTTCTTCTTTATTTGATACTTCATTTTCTTCGACTTCAAATTTCTATTTGAACAACTTTTTACTATTATTGATATGTTTGAATTATTTCTAAACAAAAATAGTTTCATCAATCTCGACATTGCTTATTCATTGGGTATTATAGAGCCGTCAATATGGGCTAGGCCCGTTGGGCCAGCCTGGCCTAACCCGTGATTTGATAGGGCTGGACTACGATTTTTGGAGCCCATTTAAGAAAAGGGCTTTTTAACCCGGCCTGAATAAGCCTGTCGATTTGTGGGGCTCGAGAAATATGGATAGGACCGGCCCATGAGCCAATAAAATTAATTAAAAATAAAAATAAAATAGAGTATTAAAAATAACAAGAGTCTAAACTCAAAATCCTTTTAAGTTTGAATATTACAATTTAAATACAAATTATGTTTATAAAATATGAAATAAAAATATAAAATACATAAAATAAAAATTCTCTAAAATTTCTAAGGATTCACTACATAGGCCATAGCTTACGGAATATTGTCATAGTTTTTGTGTTTTTCTATGATCACTGGAAAACAATTAGGTTAATATTTCTATTTAGCTATTTACGTTTTTGCTTGAAATCAAACTTAGTAAATATTATAAAGATAATTTTATGTGTGTATTTGATTAACAAGTAGTAACACTAATACTATGTAATATTGTCTTGTCGAAATTTATGATAATATTTTTAAATTATAATTTAATTTAGAAAAATTATAAAAAATATACTTTTAAGAAAAGAGGGCTGGCCTGGCAAAGCCCGTAGCTCATGTACTTGTGGGTTGGGCCGACCATTTTCTAGCCTACACAAAAAATGGGCTAGCCCGGCCTGACCCGTCAAATTTCAAAGCATGTATGGGTTAGCCCGGATGGAATGGCCAGCCCATATTGACCGCTCTAGGGTATTATAAGCCCAAGACAGGTCACTACGTTTAATTAAATTGATAGATATGCTTCCCTTAAGTAGCAACACTAACACATCTCGATTCAATTTAAGTGGCGATATACAATCTGATAAAAAAGATAAATAGATCTTATAATGAATTTATTTTTTATTTTAGAATTATATAATTAAGGACTCTTATAATTTTCTTTATGAGATTAGAATTTCTTTTGGTATCACTTTAATGTATATATTCTGGAGCTGCTATTCCCAAAAAAAAAAAACTAATTTATTTATATTTGTGGTTTGTTTTCTAATGTTAAGTTTTCAGTTTTTTTTTTATATATATTTTATATTATCGTCCTTTTTGTTTTATGAACTATTAGGAACTAGAGTATCATTTATATAACTCTAATTCAAGTATGTTCCTTCATAGTCATGTTGATTTATCTATACGTCTCACTTTTTCAATAAGAATTTTTTTTTCTTTTGTAATGTTGTGCAAAAGTTAGCACAAACTTGGGCTTGTCGGCAGGTTCAACAATATTGTGCATCTTGATTCTTAACAATAAATTAAAGGGGAAATTAAGCGGATAAGCAAACATATACTAGTTAATTAATTAACATAACTATAATTTTCATTAATTATCACTTGCAACTTAATTTAGCTATAATTGAGTGCGCCTGTTTCCTCTCTTATACATATACAAATTATACAAATACATACATATATACATATACAATTATATGACAAATATACAAATACAATTCCCTCTCTCCACTCTCTACCCTCTGTTGCTCACCTCTCTCCTCCCTCTCCCAATCACGCTTGCTTCACTCCTTCCTCTACCAATCTCGCTCGCCTCTTTCCTTCCTCTCCCAATCTCACTTGCCAGATATACAAATACATATGTATATCAGTTACATATATACAATTATCTGACAAATATACATATACAATTCACCTCTCTTCACTCTCTCGCTCGCCTCTCTCCTCATCTTGATTGCCTCTCTCCTCCCTCTAACATAACTACGAATCGTAATTAGCAAACTATAGCTATGGAACCTAATTAAGTTTATTTTGGTGGCCATTTGTGAAATTTCCTCTAAATTAAAATTAGAAAGTTTCCCACTTTTTCGGTGAGGATTTGTTTCTCATCATGCATTTTCCTAGTGAGTTGATTCAGTAAAAAATAAGTGAAAAAATCAATGTTCTCTAACACATAAACGTCCCACTGATTCACGGTGAAAGATAATCATTGTTCCTAATAATGTATAATATACACCAGTTGTGAATAACTAAGGCAAGATATTTATTAGGACCTTTTCAGATCTATTAAGAGACATTTTAAAAAAAAAGAAATCTTAATATGCTGAATCTGAATGATTAAGATTCAGACCTCCCTTAAGTGCAAACAAATGAGGCCTTAGATTCAATTCTCCAACTTTATTTTTTAATTAAATTTCTTCAATAGTTATTGTGCATTTTAATTCTTCATTACAATAAACTCAAAATAAAATAAAATCTTTTATGCAGTACCATTACTTGAGACTTAAACAAGAATCTGTTTGGACTATGACTAAACCTTCTTTCTTCAATGAAAGTGAAAGCTACATGACAAATGTCATGTGCTATCGCGCAAAATAAATAAATATTTACACTATCAAATCACCTAAAAATTTAATAATATTAATAATAAGTTACTAATTTAAAAATTAATCAGTGAAAATGAAAGCAAAAGCTTCTCAAGAGACGTACCATGCATGCATATGACTTCTCAATTTAATTCTTTGTTTGGTGGGTAAAACGAATCCTTCAAGATTTTTTTTTTTTTTCTGATCATTAAAGTGGTCCGTCAAATCCTCTAACTTGAAATAATCAAAATAAAGATATGATTCTCTCGTCTTTTATTTCGACTTCTTATTTGAAATACACGTACACTTTAGGTGATTAAGACTTATTAAGAAAACTATGCATATTTGTGGCCTCGAAATTTCATTACCAACTCAATTATTATAGTGAATAAAGTTTGTTGAGAAAAAGATTAAAGTTTATTAGTATCAAATATAGTAATTTTGTAACTTAGACTGATACAAATAAATAAATTACCCTTCGGGGTGGCCCAGTGGTTTGGGCTTGGGACTTCCATGTTGGAGGTCTCAAGTTCGAAACTCCTTGCTAGCCAAAGCAAGGGGTTTGCCTTCTGGGTTGAGCTCATCGCACCGAGCTTGCCTAGTGCGGGTTACCTCTCCTATGTGGTTTGCGAGCTATTGCATAGGAGCGGGGTTTTACCCTGTGCGCACCCAAAAGATAGCGATTGCGAGTTTCCCTTGTCATAAAAATAAATAAATTCAATATATATTTTTTCCCTTTTAATTTGGGGAGTGACAAAGAAATGGGGAGAAGATGGTGATTAATTGCTTTACAATTTTTATTATCAGAGACAATTCAAAATTTGAAATATATGAGTTCTATTATAATTCCATGACAATATTATATATTATATTATATGTGAAAAGCTTTCAAATTAAAAGTGTTAAAAATATTTAAAATCACGAAAACTCTCTTGAGGCATGTCAAATTATATACCATCCTTAAGAATATTTCATCCAAAATAGACGTATTCCTTAAAATTCAACAAACTATTCTAGTGTAAGAAGAATAATCTCAACTCTATTGTAAAAAAATATGACAAATTAATTAATTGTCATAGGTTACAAAGGTTATGACTAATTAATTGTCATAGGGTACAAAAGTTAAATGACTAGTTGAATTTTTTTTATATGTTTAATTGCAATTTATTTTGATTGGATCATATTGATTTTCAAGAAAATATGAGCTGGAATATAATTTTGGAAGTGTCTAGAGTTGATTTGAGACGATTTTTAGATTGAAGATTTCATCCATATATTCCCCATGTATACATCATCATGTATATTAGTGTATATTATCCTATATACGTTTGTCTCCTATATATATATATTCAAAAAAACTCTTATGTGATATGGGTACACCACTGAAAAGGTAGAAAAAAGAATGTATTAAGCGTGAATGTATTGATCTGTATTTTTTTAAATAATTAGCTCAACATTCAATTAAGAGCACTATTAAACCCTTTTGAAGTATGATTATCAACCTATAATACTAGTTCAATTCTAAAAAATATATACAATATACATAGTTTTGTAGAAGACCATAGAACCATAATTTGGGCTTAAATCCGTCCCAATATACAACGTAATATACACATGTTGGAGTGACACATTTTAGGTTTGAATTTTGACTCCAATCTAATAAAAATCTCTTCCAATATTGCTTAAATTTTTTTTAATATAGCTTCGTCTATGTTTTTCAAAATGATCATTATAGTTTTAGATTCAAATTTAGTTGTGATTTCAAAATTGAAGTTTTGGTGAGACCTTGCATTGATGAATTGAGAAATTTTGTTGTTGTATTAATTATGAAATTCGATTGTTTGAGAGACATTACTGAAAAATTATTAGCTTTTCACTAAAATTTTCACTTGAAACATGTTTAGTGGTTATTTCTATAAATATTTTGATTGTAATATTGGTGAAACAAAGAAAAAAAAATACTAATTTTATCATACAGTAAAATTAGAAAGTTTTCCACTATTTTAGCGAGAATTTGTTTATGATATTCATGTATTTTCCAAGTGAGTTGATTCGATGAAAAATGAGTGACAAATTAAATAATGTTCTTTAACTTAACATGCATATCCCACTGATTCACGATGAGAAAAATCTTCGTTACTAATAGTGTTTGATGTACACCAATTGTGAATAACTAAGGGAAGGTATTTATTGGGACTCTATACAAGAGGTGTATAATTACACCATGCTTGTAAACGTATAACTCAACAATTATCCAAGTTTTTTTTTAAAAAAATATATAAAAAAATAAATTTTCTTTCATATATAGTTATTGTGCATTTTAAATTCTTAACTGTAAAATAATGCAATGGCAAACTGTTAAACTAAAAATTGCACATATGAAAAAGGTGGATGAAATAGAGGATCGCTTCTTTAAGTCTTGTGTGCTAAAAAAAATATTACTAGAGCTTAAAGGTAAGTAAGTTCTAACAAAGTGGGATTACACCAACTTTGTTGTATCTATGGGCTGGAGTACCGCTGGTCAATCAGGAAAGTCCTTGTTCAGAAGATGCATGTCGCAGAAATGAAGATGATCAGATAGATGTATGGACATACTAGTAGAGATAGAATTAGAAATAAGGATATCCGAAATAATTTGGGGGTAACCTCTGTGGTAGACAAGATGAGGGAAGTGAGACTAAGATGATTTGGACATGTGAAGAGGAGATTTATGCATCAATAACGAGGTGTGAGAGATTGGATTAGTAGGTGTGAGGAGATGTAGAGGTAGGCTAATAATTGTATTGGGAAAATGTGATTCGACAAGACATGACACAACTTCAGCTTAATTATCGAGGACATAACCTTAGATAGGAGGGTATGAAGTGGGGAGGGTAGCGAATTAAGGTAGAAGATTAGATTAGTAGGTAGTTGAGCTTAGACTCGCTTTTCGACGAATTTAAGCTTGGTGGGAGCACAGGAGCACTGTCCATTGTAGTATTAGTCTTGTACATATATTTTCTTTTCAGTTATCACCTTATCTCGTTGTTCTTACTGTTTCTTTTCTCTGAATGCTCTATAATGCCTTCTTTATTAATTGACATGTTTTTTTCACTGTCGTATTTCTTTTGGATATATATTTTGATTTGCTGCACTTAAATCCAGAGTTTTTCGAAAACAACCTCTCTATCTCTCTCATTCCGTAGAGATATAAAATATGCATAGACTATTATTAGTTTATGTTGTTATTAGTTCTCTGCAATAGTTATTGTGCATCCTTAATTCTTAACAATTAGCTAAAAGTCAAATAAAATCTTTTATATATATGCAGTACCATTTGATGGGATAGTTATTGTGCATCTTTATAAATTCTTAAATTTAAAATAATGCAATGTCAAACTATTAAACTAAAAATTGCATATAGAAAAAAAGAACTATCATCTAATATAATTGAACAAACATATTTCTAGTGAAAATGACATTGTAACATATAAACAATTAAAAACAAGGTAATGTTGTAACTTAAATTGCCAAAATAAAAGAAAATGAACACATTACTTAAGACTTAAATAAAGAATCTGTTTGATTGGTAGGTAATAACTACATGAGAAACATGTACTATTGTGCATGCATTTTCATTAATTCTTTGATTGGTAGGTAATAAAATTAATTTGGAATTTTGATCATGTGAAATATTTATAAAAAATTTGAGTGAATTGAAAGTTGGGAAATTGTTAAAAATCAATGAAAGTGAAAGCTACATGAGAAACATGTCTATTGTGTATGCATTTTCAATTAATTATTTGATTGGTAGTAATAAAATTAATTTGGATTTCTAATCATGTGAAATATATATAACTTTGATGTAAAAATAATAATATATATCTACACTATCAAATTACCTAAAAATTTATAAATAATACGTGACCTTTTTTCGATAAAAATGAAAAGTTACTAACCTAAACAAGTTAAAATACACTTATATAATATAAAAATCAATCAGTGAAAATGAAACCAAAAGCTACTCAAGAGATGAGAGATGTACCATGCGTGCATATGACTTTTTAATTTAATTCTTTGTTTGGTGGATAAAATGATTTTTTTGAGAATCTTTTTTTTGAAGTGGTTCGTCAAATCCTCAAATCTAAGAGTAGTTAAAATAAATATATGATTCTCTTGTTTTTTATTTCCTTTTCTCTGAAACTGATGTCTTGGACTTATCATTTGAAATACACACTTCAGGTGGATTAAGACTTCTTAAGGAAACTAAACTTAATTATTGTAGTGAATAAATTTTGTTGACAAAACATAAAACTTATTAGTTACAACAAGGTAACAAATACTACTTGGACTGTTACAATTAAATAAATTCAATATCTTTCTTTTGGGGAGTGAGAAAGAAATGGGGAGAAAATGGTGATTGGTCGGCTTACAATATTTTATTATCAGATATTGATTCAAAATTTGAAATTTATGAGTTTTATATTATAATCTCAAGACAATATCATATCATATATACTATATCATATGTGAGAAACTTCCAAATTAAAAGTGTTAAAAAAATTTAAAAATCATGAATACTCTCGTAGCACCATATCAAAGACACTCATGTCCATAAGGATATTTCATTGATATTTTAGACGTATTTTTCAGAATTCAGTAAATTATTCTAGTATAAAATTAAGAGTCAAAATTTAACAAAAAATTTCGATTGATGAAAAATCCAACAACTCAAAAAGTATGAAGAATATTTCTTTTTCAAGTATCTCTCAAAGAAAATAATGTGCTCATATATATGTATAGGAAGAATAATCTCAACTTTATAGTCAAATAATATTGTTGACAAATTAATTTTCATAATCATGTGTCATATGTTACGAAAGGTTAATGACTAATATTAAAGAAGGTTTAGTGGCTATGAAGAGGGTCCAAAGAATTGAAAACTTCCCAACATTTTATAATATAAAGTAGCCATTGAATGATATTCAAAGATAATTATTTTCTTTTATAATAATATATATTAGATTTTATTTAACAATTCCCACATATCTAAAAAAAAAAAAATGTGAATAAAAAGTTTTGATAGTTATGGAATTAAAGCTGACCTCATTGCAATGCACAATTTACGTAATCAAACAATCTTCCAGACAAATACCTATATTAAAGTCACATTAGTTAGTTATGGAATGTCATAAATCTTGAGGTGAAATGATTTAGGGAAGCACTTATTTTAATCCTGTAGCTAATTAATTAGCTTTTAACTATACACAAATCACTTTGTCTCCTAACCTAAACAAAAAAAAAATCCATCTTAGACCTTTAGTAGTAATAATAAATAGGCATAATATATAAATATACTTTTTAACTTGGTCTCGTTTCATTTTTATATCTTTCAACTTTAAGTTAATTTGCACAAGTAGACACTTAAACTTGTAGAAAATTGAACAAATAGACATACGTGTCCTACTTGGCCAGTGGTGGAGCCAACATTTTTACTAAGGGTGTCCAAGAATGATGGTGTGTGGCTGTCAAAATAAAACAAAAAAATATTGTGCTATTTGGGTATGAACCTGAAACTTCTTCATTCAAATGAACACACGCCAAAAGTATAGTTTTTGTCAAGGATATCCAACTTTAAATATATATATCCGTTAAATGTAGAATTTAACATATATATACAACATAATTGTCCGACTAAGGTTTCCAGTTGGACACCCTAGGGTGGCTCTAGCTATGCCACTGTACGTGGCATCCTGTATGACAATTAATGTCCTACGTGTATTATGTCACATAGGATTCATGTGTTTACTTGTTCAACTTTATATAGGTTTAAGTGTCTACTTGTGCACACCCAAAGTTGAAGGGCATAAATGTGAAATGAGGCCAAGTTAATTAAATGGCACATTTATGTATCATACCTAATAAATATGTGTATTTTCTTTTACCCCTTTCCCTAGGAGCTTCCACGTTTGCTCTCTTCGTGATTCGAACTGACAACCTTAAAATTGAAAGTAAGGGATGCTTACCATCCGAATAACTCTCTCTTGTCTAAATATGTGTGTTTATAATCAACATTCTATATAAATGTTACTAAAGACTTTGGTGACTCTGGATGTAATGATATTAACTCAATTACCGCTAAATATTTTTGTGCAAATAAATATTACAGCTAAAAGAAAAATCTTTTACCACTAAATGTCTCTTTTGTTGTAGTGTCACTTGCAACCCAACATGCATGGAAATGGAGTTGCAATAAAAACAATATACCCAGTGAAATCCTATAAATAAAATCTGAGGAGGATAGAGTATATGCAGATCTTACCTCTGGTTTGGGAGATAGAGCTAGAGGTTCTTTCCTATAGACCCCCGACTCAAGCAACACTCCTATATATATTGATTTTTTTCCATTCCGAAGAGCTTGAATACAAAACCTCAAAAGTCTAATTATTTCACTACAACTCATATTTTAATTATTGTGATAAGTTTTTTTATTACCCTGGCCATAATTTCATTTTGCACTGATTAACTTCCCTATCGAGAATGAATATATATGTTGCAACCTTTAGAAGTGATCAGTGGAAAAGTTAATAAAGCTATCATTGTTCTTTGAATTCAACCATTAAGGTTAAGTAGTAATTAATGTTATGATTACAAAGTCCTAATGACAATTAGAGCCAAGCTGACTTTTCACTCTCTTATGGGGAAACTTCATATTCCAAGTGGACTTATAATCACTTTAGAGATTAAACTCCATTTAAGGGGAAGATTAATTACTTGCGTGTCATATCCATAATCCTTGATTAATATTCTCTCCGTTCATTTTTACTTGTCCACTTTAAACTTTATATGTTCTTTAAGAAATAATGATTACTATGAGTATGTTGCCATAATATCGATATTAATTGATGTATAGTTTGTCTTCAGAAATAATTTGGAAAATAAGTAATTAATACTATTGAAGATAAAATATGAAGTCTTTTCTTGACAAAAGACAAGCAAAAATGAAAATGTATTTTTACTGAATAAATAAAAGTGAACGAGGGAGTATTCATAATAACCCTTAATTAGTCATAATAATACTCAAAGCATGCAAGCACTGAAGCAATGCATAGACAAACAAACAAATGCTCCCTCCGTTTACTTTACTTGTTCATAATATTAAAAATATAATTTTCATGGTTTAACATATCAAGAGAAACAATTTTTTTTTTCATTTTCCCTCACAAATTTAATTACTTTTTCTCAAATTATTTTTTAAAAGATGTGCAAAATCCAGACTGAACAAGTAAAAATGAACGAAGAAGAAAGTATGATACACGAATGACTTGTAAAAATGTCCATTAAAAGTAGGAGACCGATAGGATCATTTTTCAAGCATGAATAGAAAGACATAGAGATAATTATTTGTCTATAAGACTTGTTCAATCCACTAATTAAAAAACATATTTGATTACATTTTCAATGATTTTGTACACAATAAGACTAATAGACAATCACTAATTTCTACATTATCACATGTGACCGACTATACATATCTCTGCAAGAGTATGTAAAATTGTGATTATTACAAACACCTAAATGAAGTACAAATGACCAAATTACCCTTTTTCCAATTACATCATTTAAAGTACATGAAAAATATCCTAAAATATAAAAAATATATATATATCTACTTGGAAATTATCCTTATTTTTGTGAGATTCTTTACCCTCTCATCTTCTATTTCATGTCCAAATTTATATATGAACTATATGTATAGGATTGAAAATATGTGGCCTAATGTTGAAAAAGGAAAAAAAAGAAAAGGTCTTGATCTCCATAGGGATATTAAATGTTGTTGTAGGGTTATTCAACTTGGAAATCAAGAAAAGGGAAAGGTGAAACATCCTTCATCAATTCCTCCAAGTCCCACTCTCCCACTTTTACATCATCTCCTTCCCAATAATTCCCTATCCCTCCAAAATTTTCTACTTTGATATTACTACAAGTATTGAAATTATGGCTAGTGTTGATCAAGTTGGTCATGTTGTTAGGGTTATTGTTGTTTTGATGATGACTAAAATTCCCATTTTCAACATTTTGATACTCAATACTTACATTCTCCAATGGTGGAACATATAGCTCATGACCTTCCATACTAAGATTTCCTCCAAATATCCCATGATTATTCCCATAAAAGAGACTTCCACCATTAGTACTCACACTATTCCCTCCTTGTACCATGCATGGTTGTGTAGTACTCAAGAATGAGGGCACGTTAAAACCATTAGGTATGCTTATTAAGGTGTGCTCGAGGGTGGGCAAAGGATCAATATTTATGGTGTTTAGGGCTATAGATGGGGAAGAAGGCGAGGTTGAGTCCATGTACATGGACATTAGGTTATGTTTGAGCATTGGCATGAATCCTTGTTGAGTGACTCCCATGTTGAGTTCTTTGGAGGGATGATCTGAGGATGAATCACTTGCATTTGGTGATGGTGTAGAGGATGATGATGAGTTCTTTAGCCTCTTTTTCAACGTCGAATTCCAGAAATTCTTGATTTCATTATCAGTACGTCCAGGCAAACGTGCAGCTATTTGAGACCACCTTTGGAGTAAAAAATAAATTAAGAGTCAATATTTATAGGTCAAAGGGCTTTTAACACATTTGGCAGCTCGAACAAAAATAATTACGTTTGCTAGCCCATGTACAAAAACAAATATACACTATTTATGTATAAATGTAATGTAAAAATTACTTGGTCAAATTGGGAGAATGTGAAAGTCATGTGAAACATGCTTGTATAATATGATGATCTACTTGGAAAAAAAATATTCTTGTAAAAATGAAGATTGGGGAATAAGAAGAGCATTTTCAACTCTAAGACAATGATGTTATATATTAATTTACTTGATCAATATTATATTAAACTTTGCCCTTTTGACTAAGAAGAACTAAGTGCACTTAATTAATGTGATCTCTTGCTTGTTAATATTATAATTTGGATTTTATTTTATCTATAATAGAAGAGTTTAATTTATATGTACAGATAATGCACACAAAAAATAACACACTATTAATTTAAAATAGATAATAAGTAATATATTTTGAGTTGTAAAAAATTTCTCCAAGCCATCCCATTCGTTGTATATATTTATAGGAGTTTTTCCCAACCTTTATTGTGGAAACAAAAAAAATGTGTATTCACCAATTTAATAGGTTTTTTTTTGTCCAATAGTTATTAATTCTCTTTAAAAAAATCATATATTTTTTGTTGAAGAAAATCGAAATTAAGAAGAAATATGACGTTTTTGAGATGATAACTATTAGTTCAGTTATCATATAAAATATCAATTCAGCTTGGGTTGATTTCTCGTTATTTAATTTGGTGAATATTGTTAATTAGTTCATTGAATTTGAAAACGTATAAGTGAAGATATGCATGTTAATAAATCATGTAAGTTGTTGAAGTCAATAACATCATAATTAGCTTTATCATGTTAGCCATTGAAAATTACCTGTAATTTCACTGTGTTGTCCCCTTAATATAACTAACTACTAATTAATTACTAACATTTAGAGATACTACTAATTGTTTCCTTAATTCATTTTTTTACATATATGTAGTTATAACAAATTAAAGTATAATATTTATAATGTAATAATTCCTTAAAATCCATGACAAAAATGATTTCTTTTATGTATTAGGTATTTTTATCGTAGGAATTATATATGTCCCTATTTATTTCATGTAGATAGACTAGTAGTTTATAAAGGTAGATATTGGAGATATACCTTTTTTTTAATCTTCAAGGTATTCACTCAAAATACAATTTTCATCTAAAATTTTCAAATTTATTATGATATTTCAAAATTATGATTTTGCTTTTGCATATAGAATATCGAAGAAATTATCCGCTAAAAAAAGATTGATTTAATTTATATATACTAATTGCCTAAATATTTTTAACACCATCAATACATATTTCAATTTATTATAGTTGCAAGTGACCTGTTTTATTTTCAAGTTGCTAATTTCATTTTTTTCTAAGTGGACAACTACATATACTTAATTCAAATACACTAATAATGCTAATAACAACATCATCACATTATTTTTACCTGTTTTAGCAAGTAATATATTACATTTTCAAAATATTAAATTTCATATTCTAAAGAAGCTTACTTGTAAATATTTTTTAATTGATCGAATAGTGTGAAATATTATTTACATTTTAATAATAGTATATAAAACTTTAAATTCTTTTACACTCCTGATGAGAGTACACAAGTTGAACTCAACCAAAAAAAAAAAGATTTAAGTTATATACATATTTTTCACTATAATTATACTATATTTACCTAGTAATGAAATGTTAGTTAAACATTTTTATCAAATGGTCAATTAATATTATCAAGAATTTTACCTGTAAATATTAAATAAATTATCTGATTATATAAATATTTTTTATATCATCGATATATATAAAATTAAAACCCTTCCAAAAGAATACTACTGACCTACATGCACATATATACACATCACAACACATATCTCATAACTTTTTTTATGTTGTGTTAACATTTCTTTATACTTTGTATTTTCTTAACGAAAATTCTGACTCGAAAGAAGAGAGAGAGACAAACCTGTTACCAAGAATGGAATGTAAATGTATAATATGTTCTTCTTCTTGAGGTGAAAATGCACCTCTCTTAAGATCTGGCCTCAAATAATTAATCCATCTGAGTCTACAACTCTTTCCACATCTTTGTAATCCTGCATTTCTTGCTACATCACTCCAACACCCTTGTCCATTTGTTAGCATATAATGCATAAGCTTCTCATCTTCCTCTGGAGACCACAACCCTTTTCTTAGCTTCACGTTTGTGTTATTATTATTGTTGTTGTTACTGTTCTTTGTGGAGGAGGAAGAGGAGGAGGAGAACTCAGGCTTCCTCATTGTAATCTTTCTTTCTTTTGGTTTTTAGACACTCTTTTTTTTCTTCTTGTCTCCCCAACTGTTTTGATGTAAAAAGAAGTCACTAACTTTATATTGATGAGCACCATCAACCTCAAATATATTTAAAATTGAAAAAAAATGAGAAAAATAAGAGGAAGAGAGAGAGAGAGAGTGAAACTTCTATGGAATGAAAATCATGATCATGATGATAGTGATGGTTGTGGGGCTTTGCTTAGAAATGGGGAATCAAGAGAATAGAGAGGGTATAAGGAATGAAACATAGGTGGGGGTGGGGGTGGGGGTGAGTAAAACCTGATTCAGAATTTAAATTTGATCGATTCAGTATTTTATATTTTTATCGTTGATTTTCTTACACTTTTCAAATATCATGTTTCAATTTTTGGAATTTATTTGAGATTTTATCAAAACTTGGAAAAATATATACTATGTAAAAATACTGAATTCAATTGAACTCGTTTGGAGTACAAATGTACAATGTATTTACCTTTGAGGGGGTGGGGGTAAAGGGGGTAGGGTGGTGTTGGTTGATAAGTCTAGGTGAAAACGGTTTGGAAAAGGATAGATGGTCTTCTTGTCTTTGACTCCATATATTGTCTTTTTCCTCTATGCATATTTCTTCACAAGTAAGTTAATGTTTAAAAGTTGAAGGGATACTAAAATATGTATATTATAAGAATTAGTATATCTTTTTTATACAACTCTATAAGTGCATGAAATTAAAATGGAAAGTTTGTTTTGTAACCAAGTCTAATATTATGATATATATTTGCTTCCACTTCACATAATCTTCCCTATACCCCCTGCCGGCATAGCCCCACTCAATGAATAACCAAAAACAACAATATATAAATCCACACGTGTACATAAAGATAAGAGAAAATATAATAATTATTATTATAATATTTTTATAAAAGAAAGATGATAGGGTTTGGAATGTGGTGATAAATTTTCAAGAATTCAAATGATCATGTATAATACATGATCTTTGAATGGGAATTGTCCACTAACATTTTTCCATCATAGGGGAGGAGGTTTGGTGCGCGCGGTGGTGGAACTGCTCCACCCTTAACAAGCGGTCTCGAGTTCAAGTCCTGAGTATGGAGAATCTTGTTGGGAGCGTCATCCCCAAATAGGCCTTACAGTGCGTGTTTCGAATTTAGTTAGGACTTCAATGTGAACTCCAACACCAGATGAAAAATATAAAAAAAATATTTCAAATATATACATACATACATATTTATAAAGGGTGATAAAAATTGACCACCACATTGATTTAGTAAAATATCAATACAAAGTAAGAAGTATGTTCTCAAATTTAATTCATATGATGCTAGCTAGACCTGTCCATTATCCAAAAATTGTCTACATACCTTGTTGTTTAAAATGTAATATTAATATCTTGAAATGCAAAGTATACAACTTTTAGACTAATTTAGAAAGAGTTCATCATATATGATAAGAATATGATACGAAAAACACTGGATTTAGCTACCAAGTTCTTCATTTACAAAAAGTTCATCATATATCATATATAGAAAAAGTTAACTCTGTGGTGATCAGAAAATATTTAGTTCTCTCTAGCTCTTATTTTCTTCATGCTTGTTAGGTAGTAGACACTTCCTTAGGATTAGTAGGGTAAGACTTAGCCCCCCTTGCTTGCACTTATCCCTATTGATATTTTTTATGTTTAATAAAAGGCCACTAGACACTATCTAGTGATAAATTTGCGGGGAAAAAAAGTCTGTAGGTTTTTTAGTAGTGGTTTTAAAAAACACTGGATTTAGTTACGAACTTTGTCGTTGGTCCGTTGCTATTTTGTTCGTAGATAATAAAGGGGTGTCAATGGTTGTAGTAAAAAAATAAAAAAGAATTATGAGGCTAACAAAATGTGAACACACAACTTTAAGGAACTTTTGCAACACCTTAGCCACTAGAATAAACCTTTTACTTGTGTCAAGATGTGTCAATACTTTTATATATATATTTATTAAATCAAAATTTGACGTTTATATTCAATGTAATTTTCCGGCGAAGGGATATCGCCTGGGCCAAGGGTGGGTCCGCCCCTGAGGATGACCATTAGGCGGTTGTCTTTATTTGTTTTGATTTATTATATATAGATCATATTAGGCTTTTGATTTGGTCCATATTGCCTTATTTTCTTGAGCAACTTTCACATATAGCAAACATAAAAATCATATTTGTATGTTATAGCTATAGTTTGCATAATTGCGCTCCATAGCAAATTTTATGTTTGCTATGAAGCTTTTGATTTGTATAATTCGCTAGATACATCCAATTTTATACAAATTGTTCAGTTTTATATAAACTCATTTATACATTGTAATTTGTATAATAAGATCTGTATTTGTATAATTATAAGTGTATAGGACGAAAATATATGTATTTGTATTTATATATACACTTTTCTCTCGTTTTATACAAACACAAACACATTTTATACATTTGTATACCGAATGGGTGATTATATATCGAAAATGGCTAATTGTATACCGAATCAGATGGCAAAAAATGAGATGTTTGTTGCGAATTACAAATAAAATAAACTATGGCTATAGCATTTAATTTGAATTAATAGTTTGCTATTTCATACAATTTTCCCTATTTTCTTTGATTTATTTGAGTTTATATTTTATAGAGTTGTTTGCATTTGTATGATATTTTGGACCAAAAGTAAAGAAAATTGAAAGTAATACTCTCTCTGATTCATATTAGTTAGATCATTTTCTTTTGGAAAAATTGTATAAAATAGCAAATTATTAATTCAAATTAAATGTTATAAACACAGGTTCATTTAATTGTAATTTGTAGCAAACACTTGTCATTCGCCTCTCTCCCCAGAGAATCTCGCTCGCCACTCTCTCTGATCTCGCTCGCCACTCCCCCACCTCTCTCACTTTATACAAACACATTGTATAAATTGCGTTTATGTTTGTATAAAGTGAGAGGAAACTGTATATACAATACATATATTTTCGTTCTATACACTTATAATGATACAAATACAGATCTTCTCCTATCAGTTCTCTTTTGCCTTTCTCTCTTTCTCGCTTTATACAAACACAAATTATACAAATTACAATGTATAATTTGTGTTGTATAGAGCGAGAGAGAGATTTGATATACAAATGTTTTATTTTGATTCAATTATATACAAATTCAAATTTTATGCAGATATACAAATACAATCATTGATACATATACATAGTAGTTACATATATACAATTATCTAACTGATATACATATACAATCGCTGGACTTTTATACAAACAAATGTCTGCCTACGATTTATACAAATCTGATGCTCCATAGCAAACATCAAATTTGTTATGAAGCACATTTATGCAAACTATAACTATAACATACAAATATGATTTTTATATTTGCCAAAACCTAAAATTTACTCTAATTTAAAACTCACCTTCTTGACTTCACATCATTTTCCTCATTCTCATAGAGGGAAAAGAGGAATCAAGAAAAGAAAGTGGGCTTTTTGTAGATTTGTTCACATTTTGTCAAATCTTTGATTGTGCACGAAAAGTTTTGTATTGTGACAACGCCATTTAATTTGTCTCTCTTTGAAAATCCAAATATACAATTATTGTATATTGGTCAAAAAAATGAACTTAAAAGCAATCACTATTCACTTTAGCTTCTTTTTCCTCCTTTTTTAATCTATTAATAAATCATTCATGTGTTTCACTTTTTATTTTATGGGCCCTTTGAGCTATTGTTTTCTGACACGTTGCAATGATTATTATGTTAGTAAAAAGAACAATATTAGTTGGAATAATCACAATATTAATAATTAGTACTAACTCCTTTGCTTATGCATAAAAAAAGAATCAATTAGAAGAAGGAGATGTGAATTGTGGTTTACGTAAATGTGATAATATTATGAAAAAACAAGAGAGAGACTGATGAGGAAAACAAGAAAGAAAATATTTAATTAATTAATTATTTAAATTGTTTAGACCCCACTTTTTTCACTTTTTGATTGCTTCCTCTTGTAATTTAATTAATAATATTGAAGGAAGGGGCTGAGAAAAATGGAAAAAGAAAGAAGAAGAGTGAAAATATAAAGCAGTACCATTAAGGAAAATTAAAGAGTTCATGAATCCAAATGAAAATTTGAATGGTTCAATTTTGCATGCAAAAGTTGTGTAAATCGAGATGGATTTAGGTGGGATAGTTTGAATTTCCTCTCTATTTAATCAGAGATTTCGGGTTCAAGTTCTGAAAATAAAAAAAAATCAATTAATAGGAGCGTCACCCCTAGAATGGATCATGCAATGCATGAATTCAAATTAGTTTGGTTCAAATGTGGACATTGGACAACATATGAGAAACAAAAACATATTTATTTTTAAGGGTGTGTTTGATACATAGTAACAAGTTTTTCAAATTTTCTATGTTCGTTGGTCAAAATTTTTGAAAAACATTTTCTCTAGGAAAATAAGTTTCTTCAAAAAAAAGAAGAAGAGGAAAATGACCTTCCTTGTCGAAAAAAAGTAGGGAAAATAAGTTTCACAAGTGACATTCAATATTGATTATATCTTTCCCACTCTCTAACACATCTCATCTTCACCTATCCCGGCTCAGTAAACCCATACCTCTTCCATAATATTTATCTAGACTATATATAGATACACTTAAGATAATATTTTCAAAAAGAATATTTTTTCTTTCCTACCACACACACCTAAATAAAAAATTTAGAATCATTAAATTTTGCTCCTTATTATATATGTTTTATTAAACTAAATTACCTTTTTTTTCATAAAATTCTATGAATTGCGAATAAATTAGAGACAAAGTTGGTAGTTTTGAAACCAAAGCATAGGCGATGGCGAAAAGACATGCACGCCCATTGACACACAATGTAAGTAGATTTTATCATGCAAAGGCATTTGACCAGTGGCGGAGCTACATAGATCGTATCGAATAGTGGTTAATTGAACACTTTTTATTATTTTTTTTTAATTTTTTTTATATATATATATATATATATATATGTCAATAACTATTTTCTATGCATACATATGAACTGTCTTGATGAAATTGAATTGTCATCCCGATTATTAAGCCTCTAACAATTTGGTCCCAAAATAAATGGCACATTTGCACCTTTCGATAATTTATATTAATTGCTAAGAAAAATGACTTCTTTTCTTCTTCTTTTTTATAAAAAAAATCAGATCGATCCCTTAATTCACAAAAGAAGATGTTTAAATAGAAATTGTTTCAAATGCCATTAAGTTACTTTTCTTGCAAAAACAATGTTTTATATTTATTTTGAAATTTCTGGAAATAAAATTTAACGGAATATTGATCCTTTTAATAAAACTTCGTATGAGTATTATAGGATTAAGTAGGTGAAATTTAACTTTCAAGTTAAGGAAAAGAAAATTAGTCTAATTTATTAATTTATTGCAAAATTTTATGTAGAACTATTACTCTCATATACCATTTTCTGCGGATGATTTAAAATCACTTATTTAAACATTTTCCATGTATAAGTAGTCAAATTTACTACTTCCAAATCCTCCATAAACTTTGAAACAAATCAATCCAAATGGGTCCTAGATATTTTCTGAAATTAATCAATTTCGGTATTCTAATTAGCTTCTGCTTTATTTTATTTTTTAATTTTAGAATCATATAAAAACCACTTTATAGTGAATACACTACAACAAATAAAAGATTATACAGTAATAATATAATTATCGTTATATTATATTTAGCAATAATAATATAAATATAAATATGTATAACCAATCCTCTATATAAATGTCGCTGAAAGACTTGAGCGACTCTGGATGAAATAACATTAGTTCAAGTGTTCAACTGCTGCTAAATTTTACGAAAAATCTATTGTCACTAAATATCTCTTTTTTCGTAGTGATTGAGAAAAATATCTTCTTCTTTCCTTGAAGACTCAACTCAACTCCAAAGCCATATTTAATATTTTATTATTTACAAAAGGGTAAGAAAAAGGTATAAATGGGCTAGAAAAGGTGGAGAAAACATTGAAGCTACTCCAATGATCTTCACTTTCTGTATGCTTCCTCTTTACTTATTTGTTTTCTCCAAGCTTTGTCTTTTGGTCATGTTGATTATACCACCAAAATAAGCAATCCCTTCCCTTTAAAGTTGCCTAGAATGGGCAAAAGAATATTCAATTTGTACTTAATAGGAACCTTGTAATAGAATAAATTTGCTATAATGAGTAAGGTGCCTATCTATATAGACCCCTATTAACAAAGATCTTAATTTGACATAAAATCATTCATGATAGTACTATATAATATCTATATTAACTAAAGAAAGAAGGTGGAGGCTATTTAATAAGCAATTTGGACAAGTTAAATTTGCTTTTATTTTCTTCACTTTGTTTTTTCCTATGCACCAATGTTGTAAACAACAAGTCTAGTATTGGTTCATTTTAATTTAGAGAATTCATGTTTCCCAAAATTTTCAAAAACAACACTCCTTTAGTTTAATTTATCATAGTTAGGAAAAACTTATAGAGGTTCTAGTTTATCATAGTCAAAGATAAAATTGAGGTGAAAATTATTATTGATTTACTATGATTAAGTGATACTCGCTCCAATTTCATTTTAACTATTGTTTAACTCTTTACGCACCAATTAAAAAATAATAAATATACGATATAGTTTACTTAAAGATGACATAGTCTTGGTAGAAGGAATGCGCGATGAAATTAACAATAGGCTCGAAGTTTGAAAACAGGTCTTAGTGCCTAAAGGTTTTCAAGTTAAGCAAAACTAAAATAAGTTACTAGAGTGCAAGTTCAGTGATGTAACGGATGAGGCGGAGGTTGGATGTAAAGATTGATGGCCAAGTCATATCGCAAGAGATAAAGCTTCAAAATATCTTGAGTCCATAATTCAAGAAAATGGAAAGATTGATGATGACGACGACACACATCGTATTGGAGTGGGATGGGTGAAATGGAGGCTCAAGTACTATGCGATAAGAATGTGTCACCAAGACTTAACGGTAAATTTTATAGAGTGGTGGTTAGACCAACATTGTTGTATTGGACCAATCAAGAACGTCCACGTCCACATCCAGAATATGAATGTAACATAAATGAGGATGTTCAAATGGATGTGTGGAAATACTAAAAGAGATATAATTAAGAATGAAGTTAAATGGGGCAAGGTGGAGTAGCCTCTGTGACACACAAGATGAGGGAAGCGATGGCGCCAATTTGGACACACGAAGTTAAATGCTTAATTACTTATTTATCTAATATTTCTTCTGTGTTTTGCCAATATGAGACTCTTATCCTAATTAGCTAGGGTGTCACATACACTCACTCTTATGGACTTAGCATTCTCGCTGAGGTAATTTCCATCGCATGAAATGTATCTTGACTCAGTACTGAGGTTTACCTCAGCTTTTTGGGGATTTATCTAAACTTAGTTGAACTTTGACCCACCATTGACAAGGTTGACAAAAGGGTGACCCTGATACCATGTGTAACATTCAGTTCACCAGTGGTATTGTCCCTGTAACACCTCAGATTCGTGAAGGAAAAAATTGCAGAATTTTCAGATTTGGCAGGTGCCCAACCCGCATCAGGATTTGGACAGCTTTTAAGTCAAGGGTGTTTTTGTCTTTTCCCACTCTTCTTTTAATTCCTAAATTAAAAGGGTTTTAGTTAGTCATTTAAGATCCTAGAAACCTAACTAGAACTTACCTAAGTCATTTAATTAACTAAAACAAAAGAAAAGAAGAGAGTAGAGAGAGGGGCGGCCGAAACCCTAGCTAAACCCTAGCCGCCGCTAGAAAACGCTAGAAAGCCGCCGAAAAAGTCAAGTCCAGCCCTAGTTGATAGTTTTTCGTGGAGATTTCGTCACTAGGTAAGTTGGATTTTCTTAATGGGTCTTTTTCACCCGTTATATCCCTAGAATTCAGACGATTCTTGATTCCATGCTATGAACGAAATTAGGGTTCTTGAACATTTCTTGAATTCTTGATTCCATGCTATGAACGAAATTAGGGTTCTTGAACGTTTCTTGATTTTGGGTTTTAAATGTTAGAATGATCCAAATATTGATCGTTTTTCAATGATTATGAATGAACCCTGGTAGTTTCTAAAGTTACAGCCGATTTTCATGAAGAGACTGTTTTAAAAACGTTCCGATTTAGAAATCACGTTTTTAACTATATGTTCTAACGTCCAAACAGCATGTCACGTTTTATCTATGTTTTAATGTTCCAAATCAACATGTCTCGTCTTCTTCAGATTATCGTATGAATGTCAGAACCCTAGCTATGCATTTCTTTAGTTCTTGAATTACATGTGTTAGGTCAGACTTTATCAGAAATCAGTTATATATGCCACAATATTATGCATCAATGTTAGTTTAAATTGTTGCATTCAGTTTGCATATCTAGTTTTGAGCTATCCAGAACAATTACAGAAAATCAGTCATAATCAGTTTACTACTAAATTCATTGGGACTAGCATAATACTGAGTTGGACTGGGGTTTAGCGTACCCAAATAGTCCCAGAACTACTAGCCAAGTAGGTTGTAAGTCCCTTTCATGGGCAACAGATTAGTGATCACGCCAGCATGCCTTTATACCTCTGGCAGGATATATTGCGTCCTCTCGATGGGGCGTATACATCGGACTCCACTTTTAGCTCGTGTGGTTTTATTATTGGTGATTAGTAGCTCCCACAATCAGTCAGACTCCATTTACATTGACCATGTTTAGTATTCAGTTTCAGCATGTCATAGTTGATCAATGCATACCGATCAGTCATGTTTAGTATTTTTCGGCATTCTATCATATCCATATATATGTCATTGCTTTTTGCTTGGTCAGTTATATATGTATTTCAGCAATACTCCATCCTCATGCTCGGTACCTTTCAGTATTGACGCATATTTTTGTGCTACATCTTCTTGTAATGTAGGTTCAGACTCTCAGCATCCAGATTGCACTTAGATCGTTTTTCGATTTTCAGCTCAACAGATTAGTCCTTCGAGGACCAGAGACATGATATCCTTACTGCTTTCAGTTTTCAGTTTCAGTTTTGCTAGATCTAGTTGGGGCATGTCCCAACATTTCTAGTCAGTTTAGAGGCTTACTTTCACATAGTTAGTTTCAGCCTAGTATGAGTTAATATCTTTTGTATTAAACTCTCTCAATTATAGTATATGGGTATTCCCCATCTTTTCTTTATTTATGATTTTAGTTTCCGCATCAGTTATTTTTATTCATGTTAATTATAGTATGCTTAGATTATGCCAGCAGGGTTAGCTTGGGATCACTTGTGGTCCTAGATCTAGTGTCCTCGTCTTAGGGGTAGCTCGGGGTGTGACAGTCCCTTTCGGGCCTAGACCTACGCAGCTTTAAAACATACCACCCGTGTGTAAGGTAAACTTACTTATATACCTAACATTTCTCCTATGTTTTGTCAATGAGGGATTCTTATCCTAAGCTAGGATGTTAGATAACTTTTCCCATACCCTATTTGTGAAATTACACTAGGCATGTTATTGTTTTGTACAAGGTATAATTTATTAAGTTACCCCTAATATTATTTTTTTAGAATTGAGCAAGAGTAAAAAGAACTATTTCTTTAATGTTTAAGGGTACAATTGAAAACAATTGTTAATTTTAGTCTTGAATTTCTAAAGTAACTATTACTTTGGAAGAATTTTTTAGACTTATTAACACGACAATTAAAATGGAACGAAAAGAGTAACAATTTTACAAAAATGCATGATATGCATTGCTTGGGTTATTCCTTGAAGTAAATTTGATTTTCAACTATTTGGAGGATAGAAAGATTCCTTCCTCTTTTAACTTACAAGTTACAACATGTAAGAACGAAAATGCAATGATGAAGATATACATATACTCCTAAATTAGTATGAAATCATATGGCACAAAAAAGGGACTCAGCCTTCTAATAGCTACTAGGCCCCAATTGGAAGTTCACCCTATTTTTGTCTATGGGCTGAGCCATTGGGTTGGCAACAAGAGGCCCAATTTGATTTATTTATTTTTGGCAAATTACATAAAATGTCCTTTAGGATATATTTCTTACACAAAAAATAGTCCACTTAAAGACATAAGTTATTTATTACGATAAGTAGTCATTCGGCACTTTTGTTTTACAAAATTTGGCACGTCTTGTCTTCTCCTTCTCGTCTCCAGAACTCATAAAACTGTCAAAATTTGAATTCGACCTCGTTAACCTAAAATGTTAACTTTGATCAAAATTTTCAAATTTTAAACTTTTAAAGTTGAAAATCTTCCTCAAAACGCATCTTATCATCTCAAGAATAGTATCACTCATCCACACATGTTATATGCAGCATAATGAAGCTACATAGAGGATCAAACTGAAAAAATGAATTCAAAAGTACAAAATGTCCATACAGATCGTTACAACTAGTCAATTCCTATTTTTATGTTATTACTATTAACATTTTCTTTGTTTCAATTTGTATGTCATAGTTTGAATTTTGCGAGTCAAATTTTAAAATTTTGATCGTGCATTTTGACATGAAATCTTCTTGATTTTTTAAAAAAAAAAAGCTATAAAAAATATTGTAAGTCATAATAATTGTTAACATAAAATATTCTTTTAAAAAAATAAAAATTTGACAAACAAAATTGATTCGACTCATGAAATTCAAAATACATTAGTTGAACTCTTTAGGAGTCTTTTGATATGATGTATAAAGTATAATAATTTCAGGATAAAATGTAAGATTATTTTATCTTATGTTGGATTTGAGGTATTAAGTAGTCTTTGAACCACTTATCCCATCATTTATAGCATAGTGATGGAATAAGTTATATCATATACATGGTGCAATAACTTATTCCGAAATAATTAATTATGCGATAACTTGTTCCAAACCAAACGACCCCATAAAGAAGTGTAGAATTTTGCACTAGCATAGCGGATATACATACTTAATTGATCAATATGAGAAAATGACCAAAATAGTTCTTAATGTATGGGTAATATTTTATTTTGATCTTAAATATATTTCTAAAATGATCTTTGATGTATAACAAATATGTTCATTTTGGTCCTTAATATATATTTCACTTCATTGAAATGGTCCTAAATGTAAAACCAAAAGTGTTTACTTTGATCTTTTATCCTAAAGCTAACATATTTATAATAAAAAAATTTGTTAAATTTAACTATGAAACCTATGTGGCTAACAAAATTCACTATTGGTGTTTATTGTTAACTCCAAAGAAAGAACTCCATAAAATCTAACACCATTTTATCTTCGTTAGATTTTATGGAGTTCTTTCTGTACTGGAGCTAACAAAGAAGACAATAATATGGATTTTATTAGCTACGTGGGGTCCATAATTGAATTTGACAGTCTTCTTTAATTATAAATTCGTTAGGTTCAGGGTAAATTACCAAAATAAACACCATATTCAGGATCATCTTAATCAAATAAAATACATTATTAAGAACCAAAATAAACATATTTATTATATATTAATAATCATTTTAATCAACTAAAATATATTAATAACCAAAATAAAGCACGACTAATACATTGCAACTATTTTGGTCACTTTCTCATCATATTGAACCCTCTAGATGAGATGCATGGCCACTAGTTTCCAGTGGTGTAAATCTCTAGTTGAGCCATCAAGTTGGTCAATTGTCAACTTCTCTTGGCTTTTGAACAATATTATATTCATCATTTCAAATTATAAAACAAACGTGTTAAAAGAATAACAAAAGTCTCACATTGATGGTTAATAAGATGGATGGACTCCTTATAAGGCTTGAACAATTCTCCTCTTTTTGAGCTAGCTTTTGGGGTGTGAGTTCTCAAGGCCTAATTTAATATGGTATCAGAGCATGGTCCATTTCACCCAATGTTGAGGCCCCAAAAAATCAAAATTGCTCACGCACCAAATGCTAAGCACTGGGCGTGAGGTGGGGTGTTAAAGAACGATAGAAGTCCTATATTGGTGGTTAATAAGATGGGTGGGACTCCTTATAAGGCTTGGACAATCCTCCTCCCTTTGAGCTAGCTTTTCGGGTGTGAGTTAGGCTCAAGACCTAATTTAATAGAACGTATTGACTACGATAATTTTCTTTGCTTATAATTTTTTTAAAATATTTTAAACGACTAATTATTTTAACTTATAGTGTTTTTAATATAATTTTAATATATATACTTTATTTTGCCAAACTTTCACTTATTCAACCATTGCCAAACTTTTCATTTTTACATAATTACATTACCTAAGCTTCAAAAAAATCTTTCAATTTTAGACCTCATTATTGTTTGACACAAAGTATATATAGATATGGAAAAAGCTTTGTTCGAGTGAGGATGAAACTTAAAACAAGTTATTCACAATAGCTGAAATATGTGTCATCAAGTGATAAAATATTGAATAAAAAAATAAAATGTCAAAAGTACAATTCGTACCACCAAAACTTTAATTTATTAAATAGTGTAAGTGTAAATATATAAATATAAAAATAATAAAACTTTTTGATGATATAACAATAATGAATTTGAACACATATGCACTACTTTTGTCGACTAATGTATTGATTTTTTTTGAGAAACAAGGAGAAAAGTTCATAAGTTATTATTTTTAACAAAGATAGTAATTAATTTTCTGATTTTTGGACGATATAATTGAAGTTAGACTGATATTCGTAAAATCAACTATCGCCAAACTCTTGACTTTTACATCTGATTCTTCTCATCTCAATAAAAAGTATTTCTTTTGTACTAATTTAGATCGTGTATGCATTTCTACTAAAAACTGCTTATATTTAGAAGTATTTTTTTTAAAAATAATTTTTCAAAAAAGTGCTTTTGAAAAAAAGCAATTTGTGATTAGTGACTCAACACGCCAATAAAGAGAGTACGTTGCGAGCTAGAGCACCACTTAGCTTTTATCACTAGTTCACCACTCTTTCTAGTTCTTATTTTCTTCATGTTTGTTAATTAGTAGAAGTTCATAACCTTATAGGATCAGTAAGATAAGACCTAGCCCCCTTGTTTGTACTTATCCCTATTGAGGATTTTTATATTAATAAAACACCACTAGACACTCCACTAGACAGAGTGTCTAGTGGTATTTTTTTTTAAAAAAAACGACAATAATTTAATTACCGCTTAATATGTTTGTTTAGAGACAATTACTAGTGACAATTACATTTTAACACTCTTTGTAAATATTCCTATAAAACCTATAGCGATGCTAGATTCAATGACAATTAATTAATGTCAGTAAAAATTTTAATACTCTTTAATCTTTATTAATGTACATATTTATTACCGCTAAAAATTATTTTAGTTACGGTATATGTGTCTGATTAGAAAAAGAAAAAAAAACATTTTTTCTCTCTATATATATAGTATACTTGAATACCACTTTAGGAAAAACAAAAAAAAAACTCTTACACAAGATGGACTTATTCCTCCTCTCTTTATTGGCAACCACTCTTGCTATAATCATCAATTTTTTATTCAAATATTTCTTTGCTAAGCGTAAACAAAAAATGATTTTACCTCCACCAGATTCATTTGGTTGGCCTATTATTGGAGAAACCATTCAATTCCTTGTATCACTTTACTATGGATTGTCCATGAGTTTGTTCAAGAAAGAACCAAAAAATACAACTCTAATATATTCAAAACCTCATTACTTGACCAAAAAGTTGTTATTTTTTCAGGTCCAGCAGCTAACAAATTCATATTTACCAAAGGTAACAAACTTTTTAGTGGTTGGAGACCTAATTCTGTTCAAAAACTTTTCCCTTCAACATCATTTGTACCTATAGAACATGACACTAAAAGGGCTCAAAGTGTCATTAGTTATTTTTTGAATTCACAAAATGTTGAAACACTTATTAGTATTATGGACTATATATGTCACATTCCCTTATAGTGTATGATCTAGTGAAGTTATTCACTTTCTCCCTTTCTATTAGAGCCTTTATAGGTATCGAAGAATCGGATAATAATATTTATGAGAAATTCAAGAATTTTTCAAGAGGTCTTTTGGTAATGGACATAAATTTACCAGGCACAACATTTTATAAGGCAATGAAAGCTGGGAATGAATTAAGAAAAGAAATGAAGGTGATTATTGAAGAAAGAAGAGAAAAATTAGTAGAGATTAATTCAAATTTGGAAAATGTTTATTATAATGATGTGTTAACACAATTGATTATTGAACAAGATGAAGATGGCAATTATGAGTGAGGTTGAAATTGTTGATAAATTATTTGGATTTATTGTTGGTAGTTATGAAATTACTGCTACAACTATTACTTTGACAATGAAGTACCTTAAACAAAACCCTGAATTCTTCAATGAAATAATGGAAGGTATATCTTCTTTTTTTTTGTCTTTTCAAATTAAATTGCATGATTTGTTATAAAGAATTTTTTTCTTGTAAATTTACATCTTGTATAAAACTCTTTTACATTATTCAGGTATAGAAGTTAATTTTAAGTAAGAGTAGGATAGCTGAGTGGAAAAACTATTGGTCCAAAAATATTGTAATGGTGTTTTTGATGATTTTATTATTTGTCATCTGATTTATCGTTATTTAGATTTATGTAGTTGAATTTGACATGACATCTTATTATTCCTCACATAAATGAAGTTTTTATCCAAATCGTTCTTTGTGTTACTTGTCAAAATATATACAAGACATCTAATATGAGATTATTGGAAGAGAAAAATTACTCTTTCTTTCCACATAATATATACTAGCTAAATAATTTTTTTTGTTTTAAATTAGGAATATTATCTAAATGTTTCTATCAGAATTGGTTCTACTTTTATCTTTAAATAAAAAGTGGATTATTTGTGTTGAATAACATGAATATATATTCACAAAATCTTTTGAATTATTGTAAATTTGGACCTAATAAAATGACAGAGCAAAATGAGATATCAAGGCAAATGATTCCAAGAAAAGAACTATGTTGGAATGACTTGGAACTTTGTGAATGAAGTATTAAGAAACACACCAATTGTTCAAGGTGTTTTTAGAGAAGCCATAGAGGATTTCACTTATGAAGACTTTCACATACCAAAAGGATGGAAGGTATATATATTTTCTTCACTTTTTTAAAAAATATGTCATATATGGAATTTTCAGAAAAGGCTCATCTATTCAGCTATGTCATCCGATAAAAGTTTGGCTTATCTATGTCATTTTCGTTTGAAAAAAAAGCTAATCTATGTCATTACTTGTAAGCTAAATTTTTTTTTTAGTTTTGCAAAACCATCTTTACACGTGGTCAATTATGATTCAGCCACCTCATTAATAAAAATCATTTTTTTAAAATGAGAAGGCTCAAAATAATCGAACTTTGAGTAAAGGCTCATTTATGTCATACGTTAAAATTTTGTCTTATTTACGTCATTTCAGTTAACAAATAACAACATGAATGAGTCTTTTCTCAAACGACAATGACATAGATGAGCCAAACTTTTAACGAATGACATAGATATGCCTTTTCTCAAAATTCGATACATATTTGAACATTTTTTTTTTTTATCAATATAAATAAAATACTCCATCAAAAATAAATTTGCAGATATATTTGAGTTTTGGAGCTACACAAAAGAATGGTGAATACTTTCCAAATCCTACAAAGTTTGATCCTTCAAGATTTGAAGGAAATGAAGTAGTTCCTTATACATCAGTTTCATTTGGTGGAGGACATAGAATGTGTCCTGGAAAAGAATTTGCAAGAATATTAATTCTTGTTTTTCTTCATCATGTACTTAAAAAATTTAGGTGGGAGGCTAAGGTTCCTTTAGAAAAAAATATGTACCCTTTTTCTCTACAGCCATCCCAACAGATGGATATCCTGTTACCCTTTCTACTCTTTAAGCTTTGTTATATGAAAAAAAAATATGACAAAGGATGTAAACCTAGTTTATATATACTTCACTTCTAATCTGTTTCAATTTGTTTGTCATATTTTGATTTGACACGAAATTTAAAAAAATAAAATAAAATTGAATCTTGTAATTTTATGTCAAAGATATGTTAAATGAACCAAAATGCTCTTGAATCTTGTGGTCTTAAACATATTATGTGGAAAGTTGGAATAAAGAGACATTACACTAAAAATGATCTTTTTAGCGGTAATATAAGAATTAGATGCTGCTAAATATGTTTTTTAGACGCAATTCCTAGTAACAATTACATTTTAGCACTTTGTAAATGCCTGTAAAGTAGTGACGTTGGATCCAATCACAATTAACTAATGTCAGTAAAGATTTTAACGCTCTTTATTAATGTGCATATTTGTTGCCTCTAAAATCTGTTTTTATTGTAGTGAGATGCTAAAAAGGAAAAAAACAATTATTTTTTAAACAAGTAGATTATAAAAGGGAAAATTACAAAAATATACTACTTAAGACTTTTATTAACAAAATATCAATATACTTATATTTAATTACAAACTAAGTTTTTAAATTACATACATAACAAAATATTTAATTTTTGTATTTATTTTAATTTTGTTTTACAGATTTTTCTCTCTCATACTATTAGTATTTCGTACCTTTTATATGGAGTATAATTAGGATATTAATATTTACCAAATATTCTCTCTCCTAAACAGTTTCAAATACACACGATTCATTACTTTTATTTTTTTCCCTTTTTTAGGCTTAGTGGACCTTTTGGGGATCATAATTAGTTTATTCCTTTTTTGATAAAGCTGTTTTTTTACCAAGAAAGGGGTGTACTTATCAATGTGAAGTTATAGTTTCAAGAAATCTTGAAAATATTTTGGGAAGTCAAAAGGGTTTCTCTTCCATATTCTTCTTCATTTTTCTTAACCTTTAATCTTCTTCACATAAACGATTCACAATCCAACTAACCAAAAAATTTATCAATTTTCGATGAAAAAGACTCCACGTAAAAGTATAAATGAATTAACAATTTGATAAGGCTAATTTTTTTGTTAGTTGATTTGTATATATTTGAATCTGCCAGAAGATTTATATTTTAGTTGCGTTTATGGTTTTGAGTTCGTTGTTTGATATTGTCTTTATTATGTGATTATGCATTTATTTGGTTGCTTTTTTGGTTAAATTTTGTGATAAATTTATAGTGTGAGTTTGGTATAAATTTAGGTATAAATTGGGTTTTATAATTATTGAAAAATTATACTAAATACTTGTATATGATCGATTGGATTTCTTTCAAAGTTGCAGGTTGGTATACATACCAATGTGTTTACCCCATTTTGTGTTTTTTTTTCATATGTAAACCAATTTTTTTTTCAACAACGTTTTTTTTTTATGGTTTCAGTGTTAACCAAGACTGTAGTCATAAGTCATTTATTGAAATATCAAAGTATTTTATCAACATTTTAACCATTTAATGATCTTAAAAAAAACAGTCAAAGAAATACCAAAGTATTTTACCAATATTTTACCCATTTAATAAACTTAAAAAAAAAACAGTCAAAGATTACATACCCTTAAACCAATTTTTAAAATTTATGATTTTATCAGGTTACTTTAATAAATGTAGGAACTATTTTTCATATTATTATTTACACCAATTCACATACTTAAAATACACTAAAATATGTACAATATTTTTATTTATGAGGTTCTAATTGTATACCATAGATCGTCAAACTTGTAGCTTTTTACACCACCAATTACACCAAATAATTTATTACTGCACTCATTTTAATATACGTATGTTCATATGTAAGATAATATACCATCATCATTATGACATTTGGTTGTTATATATACCATCATTTATACCAAGTTTTGTACCAGTTGTAACCAAAGTAAACCAATTTTACAGTAATTGAGTGTTAATTATTGTAGCGTCCAAACTAATATACTAACATCTAATACTTTTCAATTTATTGTTTTAGGTTGGTGTATACTCCAAACATTTGTTTTACTATATACACCATTATTATGATCCTTTATTTTTACATAAATTTGTGCCTATTTATCATAATTTCACCAAGAATTTGGCTTATTTACCATATCAAATCAACAACAGAATATCATCCAATAAGTTCATTTTTTATCAATATTTCTGAATATGTGACAACACGTAATCCAAAAGTGTTCATGATATATATCTATTATATACAACCATTTATAATAACTATGAATTCAAAAATATGAATATGATAACTCAGAGAAATGGAGTTTTGTTTTGGTAGGAAACCTCTATTTATGGGAGATAATATATAGCATATTTGAATAAATTAGGGAAGATAAATTATTGGAGAAATTTATGGGAATCGGGATAAGCATGGATGATTTGGAATTTTTTTTTAAAATTTAGATTCTACTTTTGAAAAAAAAAGTATTGCTATATAATTGAAAAAAAATATTGCTATGTTGGTGTAAATACAGTTGTTAAGTTGTATAGTTAAAAAATCGACCCATTATAAAAATATAAATTCCATGTCAAAATTTTAAACAAGTAATTTTCAAAAATTAAACTATAGATCGCAATTGGGTACATGGATATAACATATTTCCCTATTATTACACACGTGAATATAATATATTTTACTATGATAATATTGTATAAACGAGGAATACACTTAATACGCATGAATACGATATATTCTGCTATATATTGAAACTAAAATGTTGTTATGTTTCTTAATCAAACAAAATCTCATTTATCTTTTTATGAATTTGGGTGCAAATAACATTATTTATTAAAATTTCTTCAAATAAATTTGCATTTTCCAAAGTTCTTTGAGGGATATAAGATTATCCAATATCATCACTAATATAAATAACTTCAAAGTACAAGGAGAGATATGAGCGTGCTTGCTATGAAGTAAAATATTCTTTAATATTTTTCAGAAAATAAATAATTTTCTTATTTGTTTTATATGTTTAATAAATAAATAGAAAATATTATCTTAAATATTTGTATATAAAAGGTTATTTATGAAATTGCATCTAAATGTATGACATAGTGATCAATAAAATAGTTAAGAATTCAGGTTCAAAATCCAATAAAGATTAACTCGGTATTCTTCCCATTTATCCTAATTTTGATAAACGAGTTATCTAATATCATGCGCGAAAGCTAGCTTAGACATCACGAACCATTAAAAATCATTTTCTACCAAATATACCCTTTTAACTTAAGATATTTTTCTCTTGTTTTTTGAAAGAGGAAGATAAAGCTGCCTGAGTCTCTCAGCTAGCAAAGCAGTATTCTTCATCCATGGACCTCAGTACAGCAGTTTCTCTATCAAAAACTCTCTCTCTTCTCTCTCCAATTTCACCCTCTTCTTCATCTCTCCCACCATTCTCTCTCTCCCGCCGTTGCCACCACCTCCGCCGCTGTAATCTTAGCCGGAGTTTTTGTCTTCCACCGGCCGTACAATTGTCCACAAGTAGAGAAGATGACGGAGATGAAATGGTAGAAATTGGAGGGTCTGAATTTGAGGAAGAAGTTGATTATGCTGAAGATGAAGATACCCTTGATGTTGATTCACTAGAACGTGAAGCCCAACTTGTGGTTCGAGAATTTTCCGACTCTTTGTCTCGACAATTGATTATAGGTTTGTTTATCTCTGTTTCCCCGTACATTCAGTTTATCTTTTCATGCCCCTTTTTTCCAGTTCTTTATTTTTTGAATTTTGAGTGGGAGTGAAACTGACCCCTGTTTTGGTATGAGGTAAAATGTACTTTACCCAGCCATCATTGTTCAGTGTTTGGTTCTTGAAAACGTTTTAAGTAAGTAAAAATGTTTGATATGTTCGCCTCTCTACCTCCTCGAGGTATTGGTAAGGTGTGTTTATACTCTATCCTCCCGGACCCCGCTTTTGGGACTATACTGGGTTTTTGTTTATTGGCGCTTGGGGAAATTCAAACATTTTGCAGAAAAGTAGTTGTGCAATGATATTTTAACTCCACTGATCCTCCATCACTATTACACACCCGTCAAAGTTATTCATGGAAAAAAGATACATTACGTCATACCGTAGAGAACGAGAGAGTTAGGAATTCGTTGAAAGTACTTGGTTGTGTGTTTTTCTTTTTCTTCTCTAGTAAGTATGAAACAAGTTATTAATGTTGCTGCTGCTTCCTCATTTGGATGGTGGTGTTTGTCTAGGTGATTCAATAATTGGATTGACAAGAAGGGTGTTAGAAAAAGACTTATTATAACAGTGTTTTTAATACTTGGGTGTGAATGGGTGCAATTATGACCACCAAGCTAATTTCTGAAATTTATGGATCAAAATATATTGGCATTCCATGAGGAGAATCATGCATTCAAGCTGGATATACACTAAAGAGTATTAATTTTATGTACCTATATACCTTCATACTCACAAAGATTAGAATGGCCAGACAGCTCTCTGAGGCGGCATCAAGTAGTTGTATAATATTGTGTTTTGTAACTATTTTATTGATGCATGCTATCTATTCAAACATGCAATGACTCTCTTCAAAATATAATACTTTGATGAAGGTAACTTTTGGAGTGGTAAAAAGGAGTCTGATATATGGTAAATATAAGGAGTGTTTCTTTGCTATGTTTATTATTCATTATAACAGTAACAGTCAGTTATGTGGACAGTTCTGAATTTGTGAGGAATACATAGTGAATGCCTGTAATAGTGAAGAATGTGTTGTAAAGTTGGGCATTCAGGAGGAGAAGAAGGAGATGTAGAGTTTGGGATGTTTGCCCCTTTGGCACTCATATAGGTACTTCGGAGAGCAAAAAATAGGAGATAATTTGAAGGAATGGAATACAACTTCATATAAATGACATGCCTTTTTGTTTTTTTATTAACTTTTGATGTACTGATGAAGTTCCTATTTATTAGATGATTGTGTATCTTTCATAGAGAACTATATTTTTGCTTAAGCTCAATACCTTTTTGTATATTCCATGTATATGAGGTTTATCCCCACAACATCAATAAGTATTGTTGTATTTTAAAAAAAATGTTCAGAAAAACATGGTTGGAGAGAGACAAAAACATGACCTACAGAGCTTTTCTTCAGTCATTGTTTGGTATATTATATTTGGTCTATACAAGTTGCATGTGAGAGAGCTTGTTGCTTCACAATGTCTAGAGGGAGAAACTCCTTCTTTCTAGAAGCAAGGAAGGTCAACATGCAGTCTTACAAGGAAGCTTTGGAGTTGCCTTCTTTGAATTTGGTTCGGAAGTGCAGGAGAGAAGATCTAGGTAAGAAACCCAGTTTCAGTCTGTCTGAAGGTCAGGTCAGAGCTATGGAAGAGTTCCTAAAGACTTAGTATGTTTGGAAGGTTCTAAAAGAGTGGGTTCACAGGAGTAGGTCACCAAATGGGCAACAAAAGACTTGGTCATTGATGACAGGTTTGATAGTTTCGAAGATGGGCAGTCTACCTTCCTTTTCGTTTTGCTAGAGGCAGAAGCGAAGTGAGTTTAGGGAGGAGCTACATGTATGGGAGAGAACTATCTATATATCTAGAAAGGTGGTCGATAAAATGCTTATGATAAAGTTCCGGGGGGGAGGGGGATGTTATGGAGGTGTTTGGAGGCTAGAGATGCTCTTGTGGCTTACATTAGGGCAATTAAAAACATGTACGACAAAGCCAAGACCTAGATAAAAGCAATAGGAGGTGACCAGTGGTGGAGCCACCTATAATGAACCCCCTCGGCGGAAAATGATATTATTTGTACATGGTTAAAATATTTTTTTTAGGTAGATATAGTAGATGTAGAACCCCCTTCGACTACTTCGTGTGTCTATTTCTTCAGATTTTGAACCCCCTTATTTAAAATTTTGTCTCCGCCACTGGAGGTGACTAAGAACACTTTTTGGTCATGATAGGATTGCACCAGGGATCAACCCGTAGCCAATTTCTATTTGCCCTAGAAATGAACAAAACAAATTGACGCGACATATTCAAGGGAGTTGCCGTGGTGTATGTAGGGAGGTGATTATGAGCACTTCCCGGTCATGATAGAGTTGCACTAGGGATCAACCCTTAGCCAATTTCTATTTGCCCTAGAAATGAACAAATTGACGCGGCATATTCAAGGGAGGTGTCGTGGTGTATGTAATTCGTAGACAACATAATATTGATCGATGAGACACGTGGTGGAGTTAACAATAGGCTGGAAGTATAAAGACATACCTTAGAATCTAAAGGTTTTAGGGAGTTGATGAAAATTATGCTCCCAGGCACGTGTTCCTAGGCAGGTCCTCTAAGGGCCCCTGTAGGCTTCCAGACAACCTATCCGGTGGTATTCGACCACCGGAACCAATCTCGTTCCCATTCCTTTCTGAAACCTTTCTCTCCTCCAATGGAGAATCGTATTTATTTCAGGCTGGGGAGTAAATCATACGACTTAACCGAGACAAAATCTACTAACGGAACTTGGTTCGACTGGGTGGAGAGCTCAAAGCTCCTCATGCGAAGGATGACACTTAGCAAAGCAGCATTGTTATGGTTAGTCAAGAGGTTGCGAGAGGCATCAGACATAAGGGGGAAAGCTTTTAAATCATGGAGAGGTAGAGATCTGGTTACCTATTTATACTTCTCTTTGAAGTTCAATAAATATGGTAGATTCATCTCTATGATTGCAGTAAATGGTGCATCCAGATCAGTAATAATTCTACCTGAGAACAACTTTAATGAAGGGTGGTTGGGGCTTGCAACGAAAATTGAAGGCTTCATAAATGATTCGAATACACAGCTTGCATTAAATGCCAAAGAGACTATTACATCCAGATATACAGAAGGGGAAAGGAGTTATAAAGAAGCATTACACAGGAATAGATGGGCTCCAAAGGAACAAGAAATACAAAAGGAGGTTAACTCTTTTCAGGCCTGCAAATCCAAAGGCGGTAACGAACTCCTAAGCAGATGCCTAGTGGGATGCTTTCCAGACTGCAGAGAGATCCCCACTCGTAATGATGTTAGGAGATGGGCACAACAGGCATGGAAAGGGGTTCATAACCTCCAAGTCTTCGATTTGAATGGAATCCAATTTTTGTTTGAATTCCAATCTCGAAAGATCGCTGAACACATTCTTGGTGGAGAATGGAAGAGACAGGGCATAAGCTTGAAACTCGAATGGTGGTCTCCAACAACAGGGGCCTATCCGTCTCAGGCAAAGTTCCACTGGTTTTGGATAAGAGCTCTTGGGCTCCCCCTTCAGCTTTGGTCGGAAAAAGTAATGAAGAAAATAGGGGACCAGTGCGGTGGCTGGTTAGAGACAGAAGAAGAAACGCTTCTCAAGAACCATATGAGATGGGCTCGTATCAAGGTGAAGGGACCTCTCGAGGAAATACCACGCTTCGTAGAGATCGCCGATGGTGACATAGTGTTCTCGCTACCGATCTGGGTAGAAGCTCCGGCGAGATACAAAATGGTCAACGAGTACAGGCTCGACCATCAAGATGAGAGTGACAAGAGCCGAAAGAAGGTAGACAGCCTGTTTGCCTCTCTGAAAGAAAAAGAAACAGAGCACGAAAGAGGAAAAAGAAGGACTGGGAAATATCCGATGGATATTGAGGAGCTGGAGGTGGAAGGCACATGGGATGGAAGCAGGGATGTGTCACGTGGGAATGGGTCCACATGGGTGGGGCCGATGGAGACACCTAGCAGCAGTAGACTTAATATTATTATGGATAAAGACCTAGGCAGGTCAGGTTTTGTTGAGGGACAGAGTACTGGGCCTCCCCTTAAGCCCAAATCACCAAAGCCCACAATAATTAAAACAGCTGAGCCTTTCATAGGTAATATCCATACTCACCTAAAGAATACGGGCCAAAATCAGGATCTCCTCGTCATTGCTGACGAACTGGAGTCCATCAGAATCACAACGGAAAAGCAGAAAGAAGGAAGAATAATGCAGTGCGTGGAAAGACAGATTGTTCAAGGGGAAAAGAACATAGTTGGAAGTAGTTCCATGGAAATTGAACCCTGGGAAGGAGAAGAAACACAGGAGAGTAACCCTAAGCAGATGATGTATTACAATGAAATAGAGCCATTACAAGTGGACGAGTCGATCAGTGAGGAAGAAGCAAAGGAGAAAGCGACATTGTGGATACATTCAAATGTCATTAAATTAGGGAAAAAATTTGGGGCAGCTTTCCAGGGGTGCGAAGACATAGCATATGAACTGATGTTAAGGATTGATCAAAGAAGAGGAATGGAACAAAACAAAGAGGGGAATGAGAAGCAGGTTAATTCAAAAGCTGTAATCCCTAAAGAAATTAGGAATTTAGCTTTCGATATGAAATTCAAAGAAGGGGAGCCAAGAACAAGAGGGAGAATCTCACATGAGGGTTGGTCATGAAGATAAAAATTTTATCTTGGAATGTTAGGGGGTTAAATGGGGAGAGCAAAAGAGCACTTGTAAGAAATTTGCTGCTTCAATGGGGGGCTGACATTCACGTGTTGGTTGAAACTAAGCTAACAAGGAATGAATCAAATCTTTACCAACAAATCTGGAACAACAGATGGTTGGGAGAAGCTCATGTAGAAGCTATTGGAAGGAGTGGGGGGATAGTAGTGCTATGGGACAAAAGAGTTTGGAAGGGGGAAATGGTAGACAGTGGAAATCAGATGCTTACTTGTAGATTTGAGGGCATAGAGCAAGAACTGACATGGCATTTAAGTGCAATTTAATGCAGACTGTGATAGAGGGGAAGGAGGGAACTTTGGGTGGGAATTGGCAGCCATTAGAAGCCTTTTTGAGGGACCATGGGTAGTATGTGGGGATTTCAACATCACCAGGTATCCAGAGGAGAGAACCAACTGCCAAAGAATCAATGGGGCAATGACCGAGTTTTCAGAATGGATCAATGACATGGAGTTTGTAGACCCTCCTTTATTTGGAGGGTCTTACACTTGGAGAAGGAGTGAAAATCATGAGAGTGCTTCCAGAATAGATAGATTCCTCTACTCTTCACAGTGGGAGGAACAATATCAACACATCAAACAATCAGTGATGCCAAAACTGGGATCAGACCACAACCCCATCATGCTTACATGTGGAGATATGGATTTCAAGAAGTCATATTTTAAGTTTGAAAAATGGTGGTTGGGAGTGGATGGGTTCAAAGATAGGGTAAAAGAATGGTGGGCCTCTTTCAATGTATCTGGGAGCCCAGCATACATCTTGACTACCAAACTAAAACTCCTAAAAGGGAAATTAAAAGAATGGGGGAAGGAAAACAAGAATAACTGGAGACAAAGGAGGGAGGACATCCTGAACCAAATTACTGGATTAGAAAATATCATGGAGCAAAGAGCACTCACAGTTGATGAATTACTCCAGAAGGTTCATTTGGCAATGGAGTTTGAGGAGGTGATCAAGAATGAGGAGATAGCATGGAGACAGAGGTCTAGAATCCAATGGTTGAAAAATGGAGATAAGAACACCAAATATTTTCACAGAATGGCCACAACACATAAGAGATGCAACACCATTGACAAAATTGATGAGGAAGGGACGTACATCACCGATCCAGAAGTTATCAAGATTAAAATACAAGACTACTATCAGAATCTCTACAAAGAGACAGAGACATGGAGACCTAATCTAAACTTACAAGACTTCACAAACATTAGCTTGGAGGAACAGATCTGGATGCAGAGACAGTTCAAGGAGGAAGAAATCTTAAAAGACATCAATCTTTGTGTCAGGTGACAAGGCACCAGGACCTGATGGCTTCCCTCCAATGAGCTTCTTCAAAGAATTTTGGAGTGTCTTGAAAGAAGACATCTTGAACACTATGAAGCATTTCCATGAGTTCCAAGTTTTTGAAAAGAGTATGAATGCCACTTATGTGGCACTTATCCCAAAGAAGAGTGGAGCTACATCACTAAGGGACTTCAGACCAATAAGTCTAATTAGTGGGATGTACAAAATGCTCAAACAGGTGGTAAACAAGCTGGTGAACAAGCACCAGATGGCATTTATTAAGGGCAGGCAAATCATGGATGCTGCATTAATAGCCAGTGAATGTGTGGACACAAGAGTAAGAGGAGAGAAAGCAGGCATCATGTGCAAACTTGATTTGGAAAAAGCATATGACCATGTAAATTGGGGGTTCCTTCTAAACATCTTAAGACAGATGGGGTTTGGAGATAAATGGTTAAAATGGATAGGTTTTTGTATTAAAACCGTCAGGTTCTCCATTCTGGTGAATGGAGAACCGGTGGGTTTTTTTTCATCTGAAAGGGGCTTGAGACAGGGTGATCCTCTCTCCCCTTTCCTTTTCATACTGGTCATGGAGGGGCTGAAGCTGAGGATAGCTACTCAAAACAGATGGATAAGGGGATTTGAAGTTAGTAGCAGGGCAGGTGTGAGTATGGAGATTTGCCAATTGTTGTATGCGGATGACACTGTAATCTTCTGCGAGGCAAAAGAAGACCAGATTAGATATATCAGAGTGATACTTGTGATCCTGGAAGCTGTCTCTGGTCTAAGGGTTAACTGGAGGAAAAGCAGTTTATTCCCTATCAAGGAAGTAGCACAGATGCAAAGATTGGCTAACATCCTAGGGTGCAAGATTGAGCAATTCCCAACAACCTACTTGGGAATGCCTCTGGGAAGCAATCATAAAGAACTACTGATATGGGATGGGATAATCCAGAGGTCAGAGAAGAAGTTAGCCATATGGAAATCTCAATACTTGTCACTTGGGGGCCGACAAACATTAATAAATGCAGTGCTGGACTCCCTCCCCACTTATGTCAGGTCTCTATTTCCCTTACATGCTAAGGTGCTGGAGAAATTGGACAAACTTAGAAGAGACTTTCTTTGGTTTGGAAACAAAGAAAGGAAGGGGTACTATCTAGTTAACTGGGAAACAGTGCAGCTACCTAAGCTCTCAGGTGGTCTTGGAGTGAGGAATCTTCGAATCCATAATGAGTGCCTCTTGACGAAGTGGCTG
>NW_006239293.1:290421-299095 GCF_000226075.1 Solanum tuberosum | reverse complement strand
TTCTACACTGTAGAGTCACAGGTCAACTATGGTCTCTGTTTTTGAGGCTCACTGGTAACAGCTGGACGATGCCAGAACATACTGCTGACCTGTTGAGTTGCTGGATCAGGAGAGGAGGCAGTAAAAGCCAAAAAAAATGGTGGAGAATTATTCCAGCTTGCATATGGTGGTCAGTATGGAAGGAAAGAAATGGAAGATGCTATGAGAACAAATCAAACTCCATACAGAAAGTCAAAGAAAATTGCATTGCATATTTGTATTTTTGGTGTAAACAGGAATGTATAGAGGAGGTAGAGCAACTAGTAGATATGTTAGGATCTTTGTAATTAGCCTTCCTAGCCCCTCTATGTACGAATTTTTGGAGGTCACCAGCATAGCCTTAATGCTGAGGAATACAACATTACTAATTTCAAAAAAAAAAAAAAAGGTTTTAGGTTAAGCATGACTTACATAGAGTACCAAGAGTGCATGTTCAGTTATGATATGCATGAGGCAAAGGTGGAGGTGAAGATCGATAAACAAGTCATTCCCATGAGAGGATGCTAATGTATCTTGGGTCTATAATCCAAAAACGAGGAGATAGTGATGACATTGCACATCGTATTGAAGCGGGTGGTTGTAATGGAGGCTCGTGTTTGGGGTATTATGTGATGAGAATGTGTCACGAAGGCTTAAAGAGGTAAGTTCTAGAAAGTGGTGGTTCGACCTACTTTATTGCATGGGGCAGAGTGCCGACCAGTCAAGGTGTGCGTTCTTCAGAAGATGAAGGTGTCAGAGAAGAGATGAAAATGCTCTGATGGATGGTGTGGACATGCTAGGAGAGATAAGATTAGGAATAAAGTTATACATGACAAGGTGGGAGTGGCCTCTGAGATGTGGGAAGCAAACATGAGATCGTTTGGGCATACACTGAGAAGGTGTGCTAATGTACCAATGAGGAGGTGTGAGAGGTCGACTATAGCAAGTTTAAGGAGAGGTATAGGTAGGTCGAAATTTTTTTGAGGGAGGTGATTTGATCGGATATGATCCATTTTCAGCTTATTTAGGACATACCCTAGATAGAAAGGTGTGGAGGTTGAGGATTAAGTTGTGCCTTTAGATTAAATTAGAGAAGATTGAGGGCATGGAATATTGTTCCATTAACTATTATATGGGTTCTAGGGAAAGAAAGGAACGTGAGGGCATTTGAAGGGGTTGAGAATGTTGTTTTAAAACTACACAATAGTCACTTGTTTCTAGTTTCTTTTTGGTGTACCCATGAAGTTCCTACGTGAATATATTATTGGGTTTCCTTTTGTAGAGAACTATATTGCGATGTAGGTTCTCTACTTCTTTGGTCTTATATATGGGTTTCCCCCATCATTAATAAAAATATTTACTTTATAAAAAAAACCATATTTTTAATTTTAACTGTCTTGGCCTTCATATAGAAAATTAACCAAATGTAGTCATGGGTCGCCGGTCGCCCTTTGAGCTTCAAAACTAGATCACACTTTCTATATCAAAGGAAATCTAAATTGAAGTTTACACTGTTGCATAGGAGCGGGGGTTTTACCCTGTGCGCACCCAAAGGGTAGCGGCTGCGGGTTTCCCTTGTCATCAAAAAAAAAAAAAAAACTCTTCTGGGTAAAAGATTTATTTTTTCCACTGATAACTGAAGTTTTAACCTTTTTAAACAGGGAATTGCAAAAGACTATCTTCCTTTTTCCTCTATCTGCACAATATAAGGCCTTTCCTTTTCTCAGTTTCCATCCTGTAAATGTTAATTCAGCTGAAGGTTTTCCTCAAAAATACCAGGCTACCAGCATATTTTTTTTGATGACCTGGCTACCAGCCAACACGTACACAGAGGTTCACTGATACTGCAATGGATGTAGTTCTGTAGATAATCTTGTAACAGGCTAAGTTGCCTGGACCCTTCATTTTTGCTGCCGCACCCGTGTCGACACGAGACGGGATGTGGGATACGTGTGGGGATTTGGACAACCCACATCGGATACTTTGACCAAAGTCCATAGAAAAATTTGGGGGAAAATTGAGATTTTGATAAAATATTAAAATAGATTTAAGACATGAGAAATGGCATACCTCAAGTATTATAGTCCTTTTGCCTCTTTTTTAAGCTTTCCCTCTTGGTCAATATTCGTTGCTTCATGTTTCAAGCCAAACAGAGAGAAACTAAGAATTAAAGCGGTTGTGTTCTGACTTTTGGTAGACAGTAGGAACGATTTGTAAGGAGAGTTGATGGAAGGCCTTGAAAGTCTTTCTTTTTCTTTTTTGAGGGGAAGAACCAGAGAGATTGAAAGAAGAAGTTGGGGGTTTTGGGAAAGACGACCTAGAAGATCTTTCAAAATTTAGAATATCTTTATAGCTCTATTTTATAATTTTGGATTTTTAGCCGAATCCCGGCATCCGTATACATACCTGGATCTGTACTCCTGAATCTTAAAATTTAGATTTTGCCGAATCCAACCCTTGGATTTGCATCCACGTCTGATACCTGCACCCTAGTCCGAGAAACTTAGGTAACAAGTCTTTTACTGCTTAAGCTTTGGAAATTGATTAGGCTGTTCATCATTGTATGCAGGGTACATGAGACCAAAACGCAAAATACTACTAAACTGTTCCACTTGTCACATCTTATATCTTTTCTAGCCCTTTGACGCTCAAGATGTTCTTTCTTTGTTGATTACAGAAGAAGAGAGATCTAGTCCAAAAGAAGCACAAGTAAAGGAGAAGAGACGTAAAAATACTACCTCAAAAAATGTTAGTATCTCATCTGCTACTCTGTTGGAACTTCTACTCCCAACTAGTATCTGGGAATCATGAGTAGCTACGTATTCTGAATTGTATTTTTCTCTTTCATTATACAAAATCAGTTGCATATAGTGAACTGCATGCCGATTTGTCCACAATCACTTGTACTAAATTTCTTCCCTCTCCTTGCTTCATAATGCGGGTGATGTCATTGCTTATCAATTCATGTTATGGACTCATGACATGAACGTTGAATAGCTGTGAAGTTAAATTTCTAATGCTCATCACCCACATGCTAATTCAATTGTATTCATATCTCTGAAGTAATCTTGACGAAGAGAATAACGGTAACGTGTTCTAAAGGGATCATGTCATTGTGAATTATATAATAGAATATTACAGTTTTAGCCTATTTTTCTATGGAACTTCATCTAGGAGTATGTGATTTTCTTAATCATGAAAGATTTCTCTTCGTCCAATGAAAAGTCTTGATTTTAAGGAGTTCATAACTTTGCTAGGAAGTTTCTGAGTTTCACCTTTCTGCTGACAAACTGGCTGAAGTGCCCTGGAATATTGATATATGTTCTCAAATTTAGGGGGGATGTTGTAGTCTTCAACTTTATGTGTGGATGTGATTTATTACTCGATGCATTACCTAGTAGTCATCTACTTGAAGCTTCATAAGATGATCAGAGTAACCAAAGTGAACAATGTCCACAATTTTTCTGTTGCTCCTCGAGATACATGTGGAAGGAATATGGAAGTTGGAACAATTATCCACAGTTTATTTTTGGTTTTACTTATTTTACTGGGTGATATGGGAAGATCTACGCTTTATTTTTATCCATTGTTTATATGATTTGGTTCTTCTAATATTCTGAGATCTATATGAAGATCTAGATTTTTAGTTTTTTTTGGTTGATTTGACCAGTAGAAGTGTACTTGCAGATCCCTGATCACCTTCTTCCTAAGGTGGCAATTGTTGGAAGACCGAACGTTGGTAAATCAGCGCTGTTTAATCGTCTTGTTGGGGTATTTTCTCTAAACTTGACTTGGTTTTTGATTACCACGAAATAAAACCTTGACAATCTTTATTAAATGGTCCAGTTCCGTTATATGAGATTTTTTCTTGCTCTGGATTTCTCTTCATGAAGCTTGGTTTATCTTCAACAGGGGAAGAAGGCCATTGTGGTAGATGAACCTGGGGTAACAAGGGATCGCTTGTATGGTAGATCATATTGGGGAAACTATGAATTTATGGTGGTGGATACAGGAGGTGTGCTTACTATTTCGAAATCACAGACTGATCTAGTAGAAGAATTAGCTGTCTCAACAACAATTGGAATGGAGGGCATTCCACTTGCTACCAGGGAGGCTGCTGTTGCTAGAATGCCTACTATGATTGAGAAACAAGCTACTGTGGCTGTTGAAGAGTCATCAGTCATTATATTCCTCGTCGATGGCCAGGTATATCCTTTAGTAGAGTTACTTGGATGCTGTTTTCTGAAAAATTAATTAGCAAAATAAATTGTGTGTTTGGTAACAGAGGAAAACATTTGCAGAAATTGTGTTTTCCTATTTTTCTTTGGATAGTTGCACTAAATACTTGGCAAAATATTATTCTAAGGAAAATGTTACCCTTAAATTAAGGGAAAATGATTTCCCTAAGGCCCAAGGGAAAACATCTTCCTTGATCCATAATTAAGAGTTGTGGTGGTGGCTGGCATGCCCTTAATGCTGAAGAATACAATTTACCAGTTTAAAAAAAAAAGAGTTTTGTCCCCTTTTTTTTTTTCAACTCACCCTCTACCCTCCCTCACTCTCTCTACCCCTTCTCCCACATCTACCGTCTACCCCCAACCCCTGATAAACCTCTCAATCAGAAGAGCTCATAACAATCTAGAAAATTTGAAGAATCAAATTTCTCTATTTGCTCTGGATCACTTGATACATCAGTTCGTTCATGAGAAGTTTTGAGGGAAGGAAAACTTGTCTGGAAAAAAAAGCAAAGAATTTGATGGAAGAATACTACTGATTCCATTATGCATCTTTTTATTCCTTGATTTGTGAACTAGACATAATTGGAAAGTCATATTGTTGACAGTTGTCAAAAGTTCTCAGAAAATTTTCTAGGTCTGGATCATCTCATGTATCTTGCAGTTAACAGAAGTAAAGTGTATAACATGTGGATATTGTACCTATATTTGTTGTCATATTCTGATTATGAGACATTCCCTTATCCTTGTTAGTGGTGAAAGTGTAGCTTAATATGGTCAGAAAGAGTAACAAATTTTAAACAGGCAGGTCTAAATGCTGCTGATGTGGAGATAGCAGATTGGCTACGCAAGCACTACTCAGACAAATGCATTATTCTTGCTGTAAATAAGTGTGAATCTCCGCGCAAAGGAATCACACAAGCATCAGAGTTTTGGTCTTTGGGGTGAGCTGATTATTCTGACTGTACTTGTAGTTAGAAAATTCATCATGGTTGCAGTTCTGTTTCTTTTTCTTGTCTTTTTGAGTCGTTTTTAGTATATGAGGGATTTATTAAGAGAAAATGTAACTGATCAAACAGTGAAAAAAAATCCTCATTGTTAAATTAGGTCTTAGGCCTAACTCACACCCCAAAAGCTAGCTCAAAGGGAGGAGGATTGCCCAAGCCTTATAAGAAGTCCACCCATCTCATTAACCACCGATATGGGACTTCTGTCATTCTTTAACACCCCACCTCACGCCCAGTGCTTAGCATCTGGTGCGTGGGCAATTTTGATTTTGGGGGCCCCAACATCGGGTGAGACGGGCCCTGCTCTGATACCATGTTAAATTAGGTCTTAGGCCTAACTCACACCCCAAAAGCTAGCTCAAAGGGAGGAGGATTGCCCAAGCCTTATAAGAAGTCCACCCATCTCATTAACCACCGATGTGGGACTTTTGTCATTCTTTAACACTCATAAAAGCAAATATAAATCCTACTCAAGAGAGATTCAGAGATCTATCATTATACTCCAAGAGTTGGTGGTCTAGTCTTTAGATCCCTTCTTTGGATCAGAATGACTGGAGAATTTTCAAAGGCTATGGTATATATTTAAAGAGAGAACAGTATAAACCTACTATATGTGTGAAGTGTGACAACCAACTTAGTGTCCAATGTACTTCCATTAGATTAGGAATTTGGTTGTGGTTTATGGCATCAATATCACTTAAGTCTTAATAGAGCCAAGATAATTTGTATCTTGTGGACGTTTTCCATTTCTAATAAATGAATATACAACCTCCATAGTTATTGGTGATATTTATACCGGCTTCCTGTGGTTGAGGTAGGTCAATGCAAATGGAAAAAGTTTGTGCTCCTTTATCATGTGGTAATGAATTTCTCTTTTATCTGTTTCTGTGCTTTTCTTAATTAGCAAGTCTGTTGCATTTTTTCTTTTGAGCTTTTCAGAAACTAATTTTTCTTTTCGCTATTATTTTTTAAACTATGTTGCTCAAATCCTCCAATGTGCTGCAGCACCTGTGTCGAATCCTAAATAGTTTTTGGAGGACCCGACAGGATGACACACATCTGGTGGCACTTTTGAAGGATCCAAGCAACATAGTTTTTAGATCCAGGGACTTTGAGTTGTTCTGTATAAATAAATGTGGTGACTTCATGATTGCTGTTTAAAATGTTCCTTTTGTTTTATCTTATAGAAAATGTTCCTTTGTTTGATTTATCAGGTTTGACCCCTTTCCAATATCTGCTTTATCTGGAACTGGAACTGGAGAGCTTCTAGATCTTGTTTGTGCAGGGATAGAGAAAGTTGAGGTACTTTTTCATCTTCGTGGAGATTAGGTTTCCTTTTGCTTAGATCAGTATAATCTCTCAGTGGTTACGTCTCTGAGGAATATTTCTATGCTTTATTTCCAGAATGTATACACGGGAGTAGGTTAAGTTATATATTCCAGTTATGATTAAACTATAAAAGCCACAAAACAAAGTTGGCCCCTGTTGAAATTTTATGTAAAGAATCTGAAAACATAATGCATAGTATAAATCTGTATAGCTATTGGTGGTAGAAGCCTCAGTTTTGCTCAGAGACTGGATGGATCTTGAAGATCTGATGTTTCAGTGGACGGGCGTAGCTTTCCCCCTTTTGCTTCTTCTTTAGATTGTTTCTATTGTGTTCTTTGTTTTTGTTTTTCCTTTTCATTTGTTTTTTGTTTTTTGTGAACTTTGTTATTGTTTTGAAATAAATGGTGGCGGGTGGCCTTTGCCACACTTAGTTAAAAAAAAAAGTATAGCTATTGGAGGTCTGAAACAGATTAGAGTTCTTCAGTTGTATATCAAACTTCTAAAATGATTAAGAAAAGAAATGTAAAGTCTATGGGGTCGATAGACGAAAAAGTAATTGCTTAAAGGGGGCATGAGTTATTGCTATAGAAGATGGGAGCCTCATGACAGCCAAAAATATCTTCTTCTCTTCAGCTCCTCCAAGTCAAGGCTTCAGAAGAGTTGATTTTTTCACGATAAAATGAAATATCCAAGGAAAGAACTGGGGAGTACATGTCCTGGACTTCCTCTTAGTAACATAATGCATAGGATTTCTGTTTTATTTATTTTTTGAGAAAAGGTAACAATGAAGTGCAAAAGAAACTAGTTCTGGAATTTGTTATAGTTGTTTCTTTTATTTGCCTTTTCCCATTAACTTTTTATTCCTCCTTCATCATCTTGATCCCTTTTCATTTAATACTATTGTTGTACCTATCAAAAAGAAAAAGAAACATTCAAGGAGAGTTACATTCCTCGTTAGATGTATAGTAGGGAGAGGGAACATTTATTTAGTTGTATAAGAAAAGTAGAAACACAAAATTGCTCTTATGCCCGAGTAGTCTTTCTCCTCTCTATGTAAAGCAATATGCCTTTCTTACGATAGCATCCGATATTTGCTGAGATTGGAGGGCTTTATAAATTTGATGCAACTTTTTCTTAGGGAGAGGTCAAGTTAAATTTCAGTTATTCAGTATACCCTTCTCTATCAATAAAATTTACTTTTTCTTTTCTATACACGTAAATACCATATATTCACACACACATATATCAGAAATGTAAGGTAAGGCGTTTTATAATAAACCCAATGTGATATGATTCTTCCCCTAGCCCCCTGCATAGCAGAAGCTTAGTGCACTAGGCTATCCTTCATGTGTGTGTGTGTACATATATATAAAATGACAGCCACAGGTGGCTACCCTACATATTTGTAGTAGGTTAGCATTGTACCCTGTTTTTGCTTCATATTTTTGCCCTTCTAAACACATTATCATCTTTTTAATACCAGGGACTTTTCTATCATTCCAATAAAAAATCCAAAAATCTTCCTTCATACTCAGACAGGTCGTCTCTGTTCATTCTTCCTTTTTCCTTTTAAATTCCCCACTGGTGAATCACCCTCACTATTTCTTTTTTTCCAGCGACTGTGCATCTCTATTTCTTTCTTCGGTGACTCCTTTCTATTAGCAACTGCGCTCATTTACTTTTCCATTATTTACTGTTAAAGCAAACGAAATGAGAAAGGTCTCAAGACATTTCTACAATGTTGTCAGCAGTGTAAATTGCTCCCATCAATGGAGTAATGGTGGAATAACAAGACCTATCTCCCTCACCCTGAGTTTCAATTATGATTTGATTTTGTTTCATATCTTCTATTCTCCCTAAAGCTTGACAATAAATCCTAGGAAATCTAAGACATTCACATAAAATATCAAGGGTGAAGATTTCAGTGTGTAGTTTTTGTGGAAACCATCTGAATAGGAAGAAATGAATAGAAAGCAAAAATTCTAAGAAAAAGAAAAGATTCAAGTCTCCAGTTTCACACTTTGCAGAGATGGGGGAGAGAAAAAGGTGAGAGAGAGAGGGGGTGGGGGGGGGGGGGAGCCGTTG